>NW_024081246.1:216550-304076 GCF_003009895.1 Hyaena hyaena | reverse complement strand
TCCACCCACCCACCCATCCATCCACCCACCCACCCACCCATCCATCCATCCACCCACCCATCCACACACCCGTCCATCCATCCACCCATCAACACACCCGTCCATCCATCCACCCATCAACACACCCGTCCATCTATCCACCCACCCACCCACCCATCCATCCATCCATCCTTTCATCCACCCACCCACCCACCCACCCATCCATCCATCTATCCACCCACCCACCCACTCATCCGTCTTTCCATTTATTCATCTTCCATTCACCAATCCTCCCTCCCTTCCTCCTTCCCTTCCCTCCTTTTCTCTTATCCCTTCTTCCTCCCTCCCTCCCTTCTTTCCTTCTTCCCTCCCTTCTTTCCTCTCTCCTTCCTCTTTTACTCCCTTCCCTCTTCCCTCCCTCCCCTCTTCCCCTCCCTCCCTCCCTCCGTCCCTCCCTCCACAGGGCCACCCCTCCACTCGCTCACCCAACATTTCCCCGTTCACTGAGGAGAGGCCCTTCACATCTCGCTAAGTGCAATTCCTATGTGTCCTTTAAGCCCCACCTGCCTCCCCTCTTCAGAGACATTTTCCAGAAACACGTCACTCTACCTCCTTCGTTATATTTCCCGCTCCTGTTTTGTTTCCAATGAAAGAGAAACAGTATTTGTTTCTTCTCCTTTACGGAACCTCCCTTGACTTTTCTTTGTCTTCCAGCCAACACCCTGTTTATGCAGCTCCCTTGAAAGGGCAGTGTCTGCTTGTTACCTCCCGTTTCCCCATCCCCTGCATCACCAGGGAAATGATTTTGGTCTCTTGAATCCGAGATCAGTAGTTATACACGTTTAGTATTCAGTACGTATTTCTTGAGTGAATAAATGAGTGAATGGACACACGCACATCGCCGAGCCCTTGCTGTGTAACAAGGCCAGAGCTGTCAGGTTGTCCTCACTGAGAACACTTGCACCAGCACTCGAGGGCGGGGGGCCCACACGGCCCTGTGTGGGCTGCCGGGAAGCACGCCTGGGTGTTGCCGCAGGAAGTAAGCTCAGCATCCCTTCTGCTCCTTCCTTCGTTCTGCGGACGAGACAAAGGGGGCCAGGAGAGGTGGCCTCCCCTTTACTGGGCACCCTCTTGGTGCCAGGGACTGGCTTAGACATTTGAAAGGTCCGGGCTTGTTAAGGAATGTGGGCCCTGCTCCCGACCGGGGCGTGAGGAAGTCGGTGACCGCCCCGTCCTCAGATTCCTCCCTGCAGGATGAGAGTGTGGCTCCTGCCCCATCTGGTCCTCACCACCCTCAGGGCGCTGGGACGACATCCAGCCACCCGCCAGCCTCTCGGCTCCCTGCTCTTTCCCGAGGCCCCTCCTGCTGCCTCATACTGACTGTCAGCATCGAGGCAGCTCGGTTTTCCAGTGTGCGTTTTTGGGGGCTCCACGCCCCCAGCCCAGGCTAGAACCATGCTCCCGTGGGTCCCGCTGAGCCCTGTCCAGGTCAAGGTCATTTCTGAGACTGCTGGGTTCTTCAGCAATCACTGCCTTCACAGTCTTCTCTAAGGGTTCAAGCGGAGGCTCGATTTTTGTCCCATTAATATTAATCCGTTTGCTGTGGGGGCTTGTGCTGATGACACATTTTCTTGTTAAATATTCACGGCCAGGCAAGCAGGTCCGTGCAGACTAACTACCCCGGGGAGGACTGGAGCAAATCACCATCAGCTGCTATTGACGCTTGTCCCCGACGTGTCTCCCTGCCTGGCCGCGTGGGTCCTGGTCCTCCTCAATCGCCCGCGACCTCCCCTTGGACGTGCCCAAGGCCAGCGAGCCTGGACCCTGCTGCGAAGCGAGTGCGGGCCGCACAGGGCCCCGGAATTGAGGGTTTACCGCCTCGTGTTGTCCACATCGCTCTGCTGGCTTTGCACGTAAGGGACTGTACAAGCCCTCATTTCACAGATGAGGAAGTGAGGCGGCGAGGTGAGGAGGGAATTTGCCGACGTCCCCTGTTGCCCAGGGCGGGGTTGGGAGAACTGCCTCTCACAGGAGGGTCCCTACTCGTAAGCTCAAGCCCAGTGAGCCACGCCCTGTAGACGGTTTGTCCGGCACGATGGCTCGAGCCCCACAGGACGCTTAGAGCCAACGAGCTCATCAGTCATCCCAGGCGGCACTCGCTCAGCAGAGGGGGGCTGACAACCCCGGGTCTCCAGCACCGTGCGGGCAAGCTCGGGGAGCACCGGCGTGAGCACCGCCCAGAGAGGAGCAGCGGGTGCAGTTCGCAGGGGTTCGAGGCTCTTCGCCGGCCCGCAGACACGGCCGTGCGCTTCCCGTCGGTCCTGGCTTTGCTTCAGTGAGAGCAAGACTCTACTGCCCGCCTTCCGGGACCCAAACTAGTAGGAGGCTGGGCTGTGGGGCCCGGGGAGAGGCTCCTCTGGCGCCGACCCCTCCTCGGGAGCAGGCGGGTGTGCCGGTGCCAGGAGTCTCCCAGCCCCGGGGACCTGCCCACGTCCATTCTTAGTTTTGGTCTAGAACCCCGTGCTTGTGCCTGTTTTGGGGGGCTTGTCCACTCCTCCCTCTGGGACGGAGGGGAAGGGCCAGGCCCCCTGGGTGTGTGCAGGGAGCTCAGCCCGGCCCCCACGCCTGCACTTGGGTCGGTCCCTCCCTCTCCGACCACACACATCCCTGCACCCTGGGGCTGCAGGAGCCGAGGTCTGCTCTGTGGCCACCACGGGCCACCTTCAAGTACCTTCTGCCGCTCCTACTGTTGATGTCACATTGCAAGGGGTCAATGCCCCCCAGGGCCAAAAGCAAAAAAAAAAAAAAACAACCACAACAACAACAACAAAGCAAAACTAAAACAAAAACAGAAACAAAACTGTGACGTTTGAGCTGGTTCTAAATGACCTCTCATCGCTCAAGTTCTGTTTCCTCCAGGATTATGAGTGATCTTTCTAGAAGTTTTTCTCACAGAGCTTCTGGGGGTAGCTATGCCTGGCGGCAAAACGCTGTCTCCATCAGATGTCTGGTAGCCGAGCATATGCTAGTTTGCTATTTGATTTCATTTCTAAAAAGGGGCTCTATTTGTGGGGTCTGGGATGGCTGTGCAGGGTCGAGGGCGACGGCACCCCAAATGCCCTTGCCGAGCTCTGTGCGGCTGGTGGGCGTTGCTTCCTCCGAGCCCCTCCCTGTCAGGGCACTTGCGCGGGCAGGTTTCAGGGCCCCTGCACACATTCTCTGCTGCCCCCAGTTGCTGGCCCAGGACACAAACAGAAGAAAGTGCCCCCTGATGGGGCGAGTCCGGGTGGCCTAGATGTCAGCTGTGACTTTCTCTCTCCAGCCTCTACTTTCGCTGGCACTTACCTCCTAAATCAGCTCAGGCTACTTCCCGGAGTCCCCATCCTGAATGGGCACTTAACCCTGAGGTGACAGGGGCTCCCCTCAAGCCCCAGGGCCGGCTCGGTGGCTCTGCTCTCTGATTTTTACAAATGACAATGGCAGCCATTTGCTGAGCACTTAACTATGTTCCAGGCATTTCCCAAAATATTATTGTAGCAGAGAATTGTTTCCCCAAATGACACGTGATGGTCTCTTTTTCTTAAATTGTAGTAAACGCCCAAATGTGAAGTGTGCAGCTCACTAGTGTTAAGTACATTCACACTGATGTGTCGCTAACCCCCAGAACTGTCCCCACTGAGCAGCCACCTGCTGTCTCCACCCTCAGTGACACCCCCCCATTCCGCTTTCTGCTCTGATGAATTGGATGGCTCTTATGTACTGCGTATAATGGAATCAGACAGTTTTGTCTTTTTGCTGATTTATCTCACTTAGCACAATGTCTCAAGGTTTATCTGTGGTGTAGCATGGGCTAGGGCTTCCCTCCATTTGGTGGCTGAAACGATTCCATTTTGTATGTAGACACCACATTGTGTTGATTCAGTCATCTGTCCATGGAAACTCGGGCTGTTTCCACACCTTGGCCCTTGTGAATAGTGCCGCTACCAACATGGTTCTGGAAGTGTCTCTTAGCGGTCTTATTTTCAGCTTGGGGGGATATATGCCCACAAGTGGAATTCCTGGATCATACCACTGGTACATTTTTGATGAATTTCTAGACTGTTTCCTCAGTGGCCGGACTATTGTCTATCTCTACCTGCAGAGTGTAAGGTTCTGATTTATCCACATCTTCACCAATCCTTGTTATTTTGTCTGATTAGTTTTTATAGTAGCCGTCCAACGGGTGCGAGGTGCGCATGGGGACCTTCTTCCAAGCGGGTGGGTGAGCTGCCAGTGGCTCGCTCGTGGCAGGAACGGGGCCAGCACGGAAGCAGGTCTGCAGGCGGGAGACTGGCCGCCCCTGCGCCTGGTCCTCAGCGGGTGAAAACCCAGCTCTTGTCCTACAAAGTGTCTCGGAGGCGGACGGGAGGGACAAAGGGGACAAAGGGCCAGAGAAGTTCGGCTCTGCTCCACTCACGTAAATAACTTGCTAGTAGCGGGGATTGAGAACTGAAGCCTGTACGTTCCCCTTGGTATCACACTGCCCATCTGTATGACTTTTAAAGTAATTGTGGTCTATATTTCACATGCTTTCATCAGTGCGTCCAAGAGTGTAGACTTTCAGAAACAAGGGACTTGCTTCTTCCTTGGGGTGGCGATTGCAGACTGCTCTAGAATAAGGGCACTGCCGGGGGTGTTTGTACAGCCCTAGGGAGGCGGTCTACAGGCAGCAAGGCCATCGCCTCTGCTCCCCGTGGGCTTGGCGTGATGCCGCGGAGACCCTGGGGACACCAGAGCTCGTGGGGCGAGCAGAGGGACGAGGAGGGTGTCGTCAGGGTGGAGGCCGTACTGCTGAGGCCCGTGAGGACCTGTGCTGAGTCAATGAGCTGTCTTGGGCATGTGTGGCCTTCGGTTGTTCCTGGGGGGTCCCTCCTATGTGACACGGGGACAGGGCTGGGGCATCTCAGCACACCGCTCCCTTTTGGTTTGCATGTGTTAGAAAAGACTCGGAACTGGTGGGGGGAGGGTCCTTGGGCTCTTATCCCAGCGCTGACGTCACCCCGTTAGGATGCCCCTGGACCAATGACTCGGCTGTGAACCCCGCGACGTGGAGGAAGCAGCCCTGCAGCCCTGGATCTCACGAGGGAGTAACCTGACCTTGAGCGGCACTCAGCCCAGAGTCTGGCACGCAGCAGGTGACCAACCTAGGTCACGGCCATTGTCCCTGTCTATGCCCTTCCAGTCATGCATCCCAGCTTTACTTTTAACATGACAGGTGCCACCCGACCCCTTGGGGTCTCAGTCTCATCCTGTGTGGATGCCTGAGCTGCGGAATGGTCTGTAGGGACACCTTCCAGCTTCATACTTGGTTTTATTTTGTGAGAAATTTATTTGCCATGCCATCTGAATTAAATGGAATTTTGCAATTAGCTTCTTATTGCTGAAGGAATTGGGGGTTTTGTTTTCCTTTTATCGTTTTTACATGTCATTGTACACTGTAGCGACTTGCCGTTTACCCTCAGGGAAGGAGGCAGTGTGACAGAAGCTAACGGCGTTCTTCACAGCCGCCCGTCAGCGGGACCTCACGCTAAGTCACACGTCGCCCCGCATCTCACGGAAGGAAGGACTGTTGAAACGCCATGTTAGCTGTGTGCCTACAGAACCCTGGTGGGGGTGGGGGGGCACCCAGGGCGGAGAGGTGGTGGCCCTGCCCGTCTGTACTTATGGACACACAGGCGTCCTCTGCTTCCTGAGTGGATGTGTTGGATACATTTATCTGTACAATTATGACCCTTACCCTTGCAAAGCAATGTGTGAGATAGAAACGATATCTCTGTTGATTCGCCCACAAACTGAGGAATTCGTAGACACAAGAACTCTACCTGTGTTTCTCATAAATGAGGAGACTAAGGCTCGGGAAGATTGAAGCCTGCCCAGGATCATGAAGCTACCGTCTGGTGGAGCCAGGACTCATACCCAAGGCCTTGGATCTGGCACTGGATTCTCTCCGCACCCAGAGGAGGGCTCTGAACCCCAGAGGACAAGAGAAAGCGGTCCCCCGTCTCCTCCAGGCCACGTGGGCGCATCGTCCCCCCGACGTGGAATGTAACACGTGCCCACCTTGTCTTCCAGGACTCTGAATGCCCGCTGAGTTTGGGTGTGATCCCCCCGCGCCTCACCGGGGCGCGTGGCCCCGCGCAGCGCCTCCATCACCCCGCACGACACAGAAGCCCTCGCTGCTGCCGACCCCGCACTCGCTAGCTTCGGAGAGCTGCTCCCGCGCCGCGGGCCCCTGTCACTGTCCTCGCAGCCCCGCACTGCGCTCCTGCCCTTTCTCACCTTTCTCTCTCTCACGCCCGTTTCCCTTGCCGCCACCAGCCTGTCCATCTTTCCACCATTGCGTGTCACCCCGCCCAAGCTGCCGGACAACTGTGTGGCCAGGAGAGGCCGAGGGAAGCCCACACGGCCCAGGACCCCTCCCGGGGCCGACCGCACAGCTGGGGTCTCTGCCAACTGCCCCGGGGCCTCGTCAGCTGTGTCGTTCAAGGCTGAGGTCACCAAATGAAGGTGCTGTGTGCCACGGTCGCTATGGTGCCTTGACTTGTAAACTGGAGAAGCTGCTTGTCAGTGAGGCAGAGATGGACGCGTGTCACGTGACATGGGCTGTAAGCGTCCGTCTCCCTGACAGGGGCTGCGGCTGGGAGCACTGGTCATGGTGGCAGCTGGCCCCCAGAGCGGTGGGTCCATCTCAGTGCGCAGCTGCCCGGGAGGCGGGCCTGCTAGGAAATACTTCACCTCCCTCCTCCTCTCTTAGCCCTGAGGTCTGCCCCAGCTGGGCCCGGGGTCTGCTGTCAGGCAGGGGGTGGGGCTGGGGCCTCGGAGGCTGCGGCGTGCTGTGCACTGGGCCAGGAGGGAGCAGGTCCAAAGTGCCCGTGCTCCTGGGTGACGACAGACAGGTGGCTGCAGAGTGGCCCATGGACACTGCCTCAGACACAGGCCAGGGTCTGAGGGAGGCGGGGAAGGGCGTGCCCGTCCACCCCCAAGGTCACCGACTGCCCTGTCTGTCTGGAGGAAGGAAGGCACTTGAAGTGGACGGGGAGCCCCCACAGAAAGTAGACGGAGGGGAGGAGGGGACAGACAGTGTCTGGGGGGGTGGGCCCAGCCTGGGCCAGTGGACGTGGGCATGAGCTCCAGGGATCACGCGTCCCCAGCTGCCCTCAGCGTCTCACCTTAGAGGGGGCGATGGGGACAGGTGCAGAGTGGAGTTGACTCTTCTTCTTTTTTTTTTAATATTTTTATTTATTTCTAGGAGAGAGAGAGACAGTTCGAGCAGGGGAGGGTCAGAGAGAGGGAGTCACAGACTGAAACAGGCTCCAGGCTCTGAGCTGGCAGTCAGCACAGAGCCCGACGCGGGGCTCGAACCCACGAACCGCGAGATCATGACCTAAGCGAAAGTCGGACGCTTAACCGACTAAGCCACCCAGGCGCCCCTGGAGTTGACTCTTCTGAGGGTGTGTTTGCCCCGTGAGCTCAGTGGCTGCTGACCACGTCCGGTGTGCCAGACGTGGTTGTTACGTTTTATAGATGACAGAGCAGAGTCTGGGAGAGATCGAGGGACCTTCCATGGTGACGCAGCTGGTGAGGAGGAGGCACAGGCCTGGCTTGCGTTTGTCTCCCTGCACCAGAGACGGGCTGTGTGAGCCTTCACAGTGCAGATGAACAGACACGGCCCCGTCCCGTCTCTACCTGCACCTGAGCGCCACGCTTTGCTTGGCCTGTAGTTAGGCCATTAGGGCGTTAGTGCAGGGTGGCAATGCCACACCGTGCCACACGTGGAATTGCTGGGAGTCCGTGAGGCGCACAGCAGCCTCTGCCGTGGCAGGATGCCGCCCCGAGTCCCAGGATCCAGAGCCTTCCACGACGCAGACATCCTGGCGGTGTGCCGGCCTGAGCCCCGGCCCCTTGCACAGCCCCCCTCCCGTCTCTCTCCCTCCTCCTCTGTCTCTCCTCCCTTCCCTCCCCTTCTCTCTCCCTCTTCCTCTTCCCCCCACCTTCCCTCCCTCTCTCCCTCCTGTTCTTTCTCTCTCTCAATACTGGGAAAAATAGCGGCCCGACCACAGTGTTGGTGCGAGATGTGCTTGCTGACTTCAGCGTGCTTCTCCCTCCGGACAAGCCCGGCCGATGGGGAGCCCAGGGCCATGGGCCAGATGTCCTGCTGTGGGGAAGGCGCAGGTGTCCAGGCCCAGGAAGGGCTCTGTGGCTGCAACATCCCTTTGGGGTTGGCAGGTGACATGTCAGGAGGGCGCGTGCCCACCCCGCCGACCGCCCGGCCTTCTCTGTCTAGGGCGGGTGCGGGGCTCTGCTTCCTTCCCTCCTTGTCAGGAGGCTCTCTTACCTGCACACAGGGACCCCCGTGGGGACGTGTGCCTCATGGACCCCACACTGACCTCCGGGGGTATCCGCATTGGCAACCTAACCCTCCCTCATTCATAGCTGTTTGATCTTAGGAAGGTTATTACACATTTATAAGCCACAGCTCATTTCAGTTGAAGTTAATACCTATTTTCCAGGATTCTTTTTCCTCAAGTACTACAGGGTCAAAGTCTTTTCAGTAATGTGATTTAGAACTATTAACACTTTCCCATAAGTTCGTGAACACATAATTGCAAATTAATTTGCAGGTGACAGTGGGAGCCGGTTGAGGATCTCTGTGGAGTAGCATCGTCTCAGGACCTTCCGGGGTCTGTTCTTGCATTGAGAGGAGCCCAGGGCTGTGCGCCTCCCCTGGACCCTCCTGCTGGAGGCTGTGGAGGTAAGGGGAGCAGACGTGCTTTGCCTCAGGAAGTCTTAAAGGACAGATGGCCGTTGGGGCTGGGGACTCTGGGCAGCATGGTCGTGTCTGCAGCGTTTTGGTGGGGAATCGTGGAGCCGACCTCCACTTCTGTGGGGCGGGGGCTGTCAGCAGCGTATCAGCAGCGGGCGCACAGATGTAAGCAGATCTGGAGGACAGAGACCGGTCACATAACAAGACATTAGCTGGGGCTTGGTGAGAAGCTTGGTGGAGAGCCCTGCTTACGAGCAGATGTTTTGCTGGGGCCCAGAGCAGTGACCCCTCACCCGGTTACCCAGGAGCATCACTGAGGATCTTTAAAAAACCCCAAAGCCCAAGTTACAGTCAAGAAGAATTAAACCAAGATTTCTGGAGGTGAGACACTGGTGTCAGTATTTTTTAGGGTTCTGGAGATGAGCCTACTCTGTAGCTAATGATGCAGGAGGTGCAAAGGGGTGAGGTGTGTGTCCGGGTGGGGAAGGTGCAGGGGGGTGAGGGCAGTCATGGTGGAGGCTGCACTGCACACCGGCAAGAGTGAGCTGGCCCTGGCCATACCAGGTGCTCTCACCCATGCTCACGCCTTGGTCAAGGAGCCGCTCCCATATTCCATTCCCTGGTTATACAAAATTGTTGTTGTCTAGCACACGTGTTGTGTCTCTCGCTGTGTGGGTCTGTCACCCTCTCCTTCGGGGCTGAGAGCCTCCGCAGGACGACTGCAGAACACAGGCACATGCCTTCCCGGCCATCCTCACATCGATGGCATGCTCCAACCTCCAGCAACGAAGGGCAAACAGAGAGGGGCGTGATACACACTGAAGTTTGACCACCATCTCTTGTCCTTCTTTGACGAACATTTATTGGGCACCTACTGTGTACCAGGCTCTGTCCTAGATGCCAGGTGTTCAGTGATGGCAAAGTCCATCCAGAATGCCTCTTATCCATCTTCTCTACCGTATCTTACTTCAACAATACACGCTGCTGCCCCAATTGATACGACAACTTCCAAGTAGGGTTTTCGGCTTCATGATTCTTTTTCAAGCAATTTTCCTCCCCAAAACCGGGGGTGGTCTCTCCACATGCCCCTCACCACCTCAAGGCTGTCCCAGGGTCCCCGGAATCTAGTCTTCAATCTCTTGTGGGACCGACGATGACCCTGTTTGTGCAAACCTCACCGGCTTTCCCCATGCTGCCTGTTCAGCCCTGGCCCACACCCATCCACATACCATGAAATCACAACCAATTGTCCCCAGTCCCATTCGTGACCTGCGGGCACTGCTCTGCTGCCCTCTCACCTGCTCTGAGTTCTCCAAGACCCTGCACTTCAGTTGCATGCCTGTGCCTCCCACTCCCAGGAGGAAGGAGGTAATCAGATGTATCCCCTTCCTGTGCCTCAGTGCCCAGTGCAGTGCATGCTCCCTGTAAAAACATAGAAGGCTTTAACAGAGGTAATGATCGCGTACATTAGTTAATTATGATATATGAGGTCTGTATTTTTAGAGAGTGACGCTGTTTACTCGGAAATATGTAAGTTCTCTGGGTCCCTCTTTCCCCTCTTGCACACAAGGCAGGTACACCTGCCCGCTCACGGCGCTGAGACGTAAAGTCCATGAGTGCAGTACCTGGGCCAGCGCCCGCCAGCCCGGCTAACGGGGCTGCTTCATCCAGCGCTGGTTGCCCTACCTCCCTCCACACGGGACTCACGGGTTATCTTCTTCCCCTGTGTTCACGCTGTGGCGGGGACCAAGTCCTCGGTGAGCAGTCAACGATCTGAGCCCCAGCCACGCTGCCGGCCTCAGGCAAATGTTAGAGTCTCTATGCGGGAGATTCCTTGTGGGGACGGCAGTGACGCCTGCTCCCCATCCTCACAGAAGCAAGGAAGGAAGAGGAGGGGTGTGCTTAGGAGCGCTGGGAGCCCTCTGCGCGGGTCAGCAGCCATCACTTCAGTACTTTGGCCTCTTGGATAATTTCGAATTCTGTGCTTTACATTAACGGCATCTTGGTTCTTTCCTCTAGATCATTAATAAAAATGGCAAATCCAGCTCGGTGTTCTACCAATGCATGTGGCACGGAGGCCACCCCCATGCCAGCCAGGAGCATGTACTCTGCTTTGAGCACTGCGGTCACTCAGAACTCACAACACTGTATTTGTTTTAAATACAATTATAAAATCAGCTTCAGGGAAACTCTGACACTTTGTTAGAGTCCAAATACATTTTATTTATGGCTATTTATCCCATTGCTTCGTGCTGTTTGGGGAATGCTCCATTTGTCAGCATCATGGAGGGGCAAGGTGCTATACTCAAATTAATTTTGCAGATAACTAAAGTTTACCAATTTGAGAAGCAAAACTTAAATATACACACACATCATTTGGAATTCTGAATT
This sequence comes from Hyaena hyaena, assembly GCF_003009895.1. Taxonomy (NCBI): domain Eukaryota; kingdom Metazoa; phylum Chordata; class Mammalia; order Carnivora; family Hyaenidae; genus Hyaena; species Hyaena hyaena. Next base: position 292,903 of record NW_024081246.1, on the reverse strand, counting down.
GAAATATCCCAAAAATGGGTAGCACACTTTCTCCTATACAGAATATGAGAAACGCAATTTAACCATTCATTAATGGTCATAAATATCAGTGATTCCACCTTATGAAGCAGAGGTGCTTTGAGTGGCTATGAGACTGTGTTAGGCTATTTTTCCCTTGACTAACTGGCCTAGACATCTCATGATTTCAAAGTTATCAGTAGGATCTATCTTTCCTCTCTCTTGACCAGCTGTTGGCTGTTTGGGGGTAGTAAGCTCGTGAGTGATTTATTATCTTTTTAAATAAAAATATGTAGCATATGCACATTTCTTTAGTGGAAAAATATTTATCTTAAATATGTATTAATAAAGGTACAGATAGCATCCTCTGGGAAAATAGCAAGGAGTAATTTTGGTGGTGAAAGATCAGCTGTGCAGCAGGAAAGGCTTCAGTGAAGAAGTCACATCAGAGGATGACAAAGAAGTTGAGACGCCAAAGCCAGGGGCGAATTCCTTCGAGAGGATAACTTGATTAAGGTCCAGGGTCACATTCAGTGAGGGTTTCCAAGCCACGAAGATAAATCTCCAACGCTGCCTCTGCAGCCTCTTCTGTTTGACCTTGGATCAGACTCACCTTGTGAGCGGCAGCCGGTGCTGGCAGGCTGTACCGCCTGGTGAGAGGGGCGTCACGCTGGCGGAAAGCCTGGATGGTTCAGGGTCCAAGGCCTCGGGATGCAGAGCAGACTCCCCCAAAATGCTAATTAAGGTGAGGTTACTACAAGTTATCCGTGAGCTCAAATAGCTGATTTCGTCTCGGGAAAATGACAGGCCCATGTGGTGTTGAAGAGGAGAAAGCTTCCAGGTCATTTTCTTGTGTCCTTACAGTTTCCAATTACCATTTTTCATACCTTCTAAATTTTTGGCAAATTACATGCTATTATTTCAATAATTTGATACCTTATCATTTAAATGATACCTTATCATTGTATTTCTTTACAAACTGTTTCCCTGCTACAAGTGAGCAGAAGCTTCATGAGCAAGTCTGCTGTTTGCCATTCCCGTCCCGATCAGCCCGTCTTTCTCCCAGGCCCTGCCTCCCTTGCCGCTGCAGCCTGCTGGGCTCTTCTGTTACCTCTGATTTTCGGCAGGAAGTTTCTGACATCTGATACACAGATGTCAGGATATCTCCTGGATTCTTGTTAATATTCTCGATGGGATGCCTCTTGATTTTTAAAACCCAAACTTTACTGCCGTGTTTTTCTGCTGGTGTTTATAGAAGAAAACTTTCTATTTATGTACCCCAAACTCAATGTTTGGGAAAAGTCTTCCATTACGTTCAAATGTCAGAATCACACACAGGTGTTTCCTACTGAGCATAGACTCTGTTTCTCGTGAAGCTACTAGTGCCATGAGACTTTGTGTCACTGCACACAGAGCCATGGTCATCCTTTGGGGACACAGAAGACCCGTGTAAATATTTTGCATGGTGGGATGTTTGTTTGCTACTTACAAGAGAAATTTTATTGTGTTTTACTTTCATCTCAATTTAAAATAATGGGAAAGAAACTTTTGGTTAGTGTTTTCACACAAACCATGACTTACAGAAAATAATCACTAATGCTAAGTGGGACACGTCTGTATCTGACTGCACCGCGTATCAGCCAGGATAAGCCAGGCTCCTGCTGGCTTAAGTGACAAAGGTTGCGCGTGACTCATACTTCATGTCTATCGCAGGTCACTGGAGAGAGGAGGCCCTGCCTAGGATCTATTCTTTTGTAGCTGCACCATATCTAAGAAGGCTGTACAGGTTTTCTTCCAAACTAGGCACTATTTCACTCAGCTTTTACTGATAACAAACCATTGCATAATTTTAGGGTTTTTAAGAAGCAATTTACTATTTCTCATGGTTTCTTCTAGGTTGGATCACGAGTCTGTATTCATCTAGAGGATGACTTGAACGGGGATGGAAGTCACAGCAGCCCCGGGCACGTGTTTGCAATAGTGTGTGTGTTGATGGCAGGGACTCCCTCCTCCTCCCTCTGGTCTCTCTTTCTCCCTCCTCACCTTGCCTGGGCGACTTCCTGGCGTGGCAGCTGGGGCGGCGGGAGCGGGAGCCCCAGAATCCAGAGCACACACAGCATCACTTCTGCCGTTTTCTCTTGGCGTAATCGAGTGACGTGTCCAGCCCAGATGAAAGACTGGCTCACCCCTCGACGAGAAGTCTTCAGAACATGCGGCGTGTCTTCTGGCAGTGCTGTGGCACGCGTGTCAGGTGCGGGCCGGCGACGCGCTGGCCGGCTGGGACGCAGGCTCACCCCCACCCTGAAACAGCAGGCGTTTGTGCTGGGTTTCCTGCTCTTCAGAGCCGCACGATTACAACCTGGAAACAGAAAGGCTGGATTCCAACCCCAGGGGGTTTTAGTTTTTCTTGTTTTGTTTTGTTTTTCCAATTTGTTTAGTTGGTTAGATTTGTTATTTAATTGATACCACATGTCACTAAAGATAAAATAATGTTTCTTACCTGTTGGGAACGCTCAGGCCTACATAAAGCCAATTTGGAAACGTGTATAAAGGCCATCATTCCGTGCCCTGAAACCCTTCCCTTGAAGCTGAGCTGACTTTACACACCCCAAATACCCTGCTTGAACCCTCGCTGGCTGCCCTTCTCCTTCTCACTGTGAAGTCCTTGTGTATCAGGGCGCTGGCCCTTCTGGCCACACCGCACCTGCGCCCCGGAGCCTGGGTACAGGACACTGAGAAAGCGGCCGGGCTGCTCACTGAGACTGTGACTTTGGAGTCCCTGTGGTCAGTCTCCTCAAAGGATAATGGGTTTAATAGTGTCTGTTCTGCTTGCCGCTTGGGGCAATTATGAATTCAAATGACAGTCGTGGAGCCCTCTGGAAAAATACGTTAATTTATAGTATCTATTGAGATTCATAATAAAAATGCAAAAATTGTCCCTGACCTGGAATAGAACTTCTAATTCGACATGTGGCATGTCTCTCTTTTGGGGGTTCTCTCTCCTTTTCTTTAACACTTGTATGTTCTCTCTTAACATTTCACCATCAAACTCTGCGTGGATCGAGCTAATGAGGAGGAGACTGACACGCAGGCAGCTGGGGGCTTTGGGTTGCTCCCTCCCAGCTGCTGGTCGGAGCGGCCTCTTCCTCCCAGAAGCTCTTACTAAAGATGGCGGCAGCACCACCAGGGGCGCGGGATCCTGTGGTTAAGGTTGCACGTGTACCCCCTTCCCCACAGCCCCGCCCCAAACACTGGTCTAATTCTCGACAAAATTACAGGCTGGGCTGGCATTTGATGCTTCCGAGAGTCTTCGTGGTGGCCCCACGTCCATCAGGAAGGAGGTCTCGGTAGGCGGTGGACAGTCTAACCGTTGGGGAAGGGGCAGAGTGACAAGGCAGGGGAACAGCCAGACGGCACGCGCTCTCACGATAAGGCTCAGAGAAGCGCTGCAGGGCGGGGAAAGCGCGGGCGTGCGGAGCTGTGTGCCGAAGCCCTGCAGACTCCGCCGCTCCCGCAAAGCTTCACCGCGCATGTTCTGGGAGGTCCCCGCTGCTCCCTTGAAATCCCATTTTCTTGGTTCTTCTTATCGCAGAGGTGACAGGGTGACATTTAAAAAATCCTTCAAAATTCTAAGGCGAAACCAGAAGGGAAAGACTGTAAGTTAAAAATAGTCATTTCCAAAGTGCTGGGTTTTCATCTGAAGGAACTGCACACCCAAAGCCGTGAGGGGAGACAGATAATGAGCAATAGACATAAGACCTCAATTAGTTATGCAGGGCCCCCTCCTCACCTGCGGGGAGATGTGTCAAGACCCCAGCAGGTGCCCTGAGCTCTGGACTGAACCGAACCCTGAATGTGCTGTCTTTTTCCCTCTACATCCATACCCACGACAACGTTTAATTTATAAAATAGACACAGTAAGAGACGGACGACAATGACGAGCAATAAAATAAAACAATTATACCAACATACTGTGATAAAAGTTACGTGGATGTCGTCTCTCTCAAAATACCTAATTGTTTTCTACTCTCCTTGGTCTGCTTGTGGCGACACGAGATGATGAAATGCCCGTGTGATGAGAGGGAGTGAGGTGGGGGCCCAGACCTTGTGATGGAGCACTAGACTTTTTTTGATCTTCTTTAAAGATTTTTTTAATGTTTATTTATTTTTGAGAGACAGAGCGTGAGCCGGGGAGAGGGAGGGAGACACAGAATCTGAAGCAGCTCCAGGCTCCGAGCTGTCAGCACAAAGCCTGACGCAGGGCTCGAATTCATGAGCCCTGAGATCATGACCTGAGCTGAAGTTGGGCACTTAACCGAGGGCCCCCGCACCCTTCTTTCTGACCTTCTGACAGCACGTCAGAAGGAGGACCGGGGTGGGCCACAGGTGCCGGAGCTGTGGGAAGCGACACCACAGGGAGTGAAGCCATGGGTAAGGGGCTACTGAAGGGCATTAGAAGCGACCTTCTGGGGAAATAAAAAGCGAAGGTGGAGTAGGGGCTGGGCTTGGAAGTGCCGGGCGGTGAGTGGGATTCGGTGTCACATTGGCCTGTCAGAGTAAGCAGCTCCATGATGTCATTTGAGCCAAGTGACCTTGGAAATGAGGGTGAAGAGCACCCCTGGGAGGAGTGGATACATGTGTAAGTTTATGTGTGTGTAAGTTCGTGTGTATGCACATGTGTGTATAGGTACACGTGTGTGTGTGCATGCATGTGTATACGCACTTGTTTGTATAAGTACGTGTGTGAGTGTGTATGGGTACATGTGTGCACATGTGTGTATATGTACACGTGTATGTGAATGTGTCCTGTGTGTCTGTCCATGGATGTGTGTGAGCACACATGTGTGTTTAGGTGTTAGTGCATATGTGTATGTATACATGAATGTGAGTGTGTGCATGCATGTGTGTAGGTGTGCATGCATGTGTGCACATGTATGTGCACAGGAGTGTGTGTGCACACAGGCATGTGTGCATGTGTACATACACACGTGAATGTGTGAGTGTGTGCAGGCATGCATGTGCACATATGTGCTTGTGTGAGTGTGCACCCGACTGTGCACATATGAGGGTATATGTGAGTGCATGAGTGTGTGTGTATGAGTGTGCATGTTTGTGAGTGTGTATGGGTGTACATATGTGTGAGTCTGTGTGCATGTGTATGCGTGTGCGGGGGACGTGGGAATCTCACCCTCCCACTTGGGGAGGCTCCCATCTTGGGGAAGCTCAGGGAAAGTGTTTTCTCCTAACAAAGGCTTCCTGGTTTCCGCTCCTCCCTTGAGACCATCTTGATGTCGAGGTGGATATTTCGCGAACTCTACATTATTGTTGTTACTTTTCCATTGGGTTCTGAACACCTTGAGAGCAGGGATCTTGCCTTTTAACCCCAGGTCCCTCGTGATCCCAAGTACACCCATTGCTGGAACATCATCGCTATTGGGTCAGAGAGTTCCGGGTGAACAAATGAAGCAGTGGGTGGGTTGAAATCTGTGTCTGCCGTCAGTGCTTGATCAGTGGCCAGACAGCCAGCTGGAAGGGCCGTCACGGTGGGTTTTCCGGTGCTGGAGTCCATGGTGGTGAACTTGGGCGACCCCTCCGTGGTCGTCCTGGGCTGGTGGGCCCCATCTTGCCACAGCACATTGGTGAGGAAAACGGTGAGGCCCATTGTGTTGTCAATGGGAATCTGCAAGCAGCCTGGGGTTTCCCAGTAAAACCTAACCTGGGAGAGGGAGGAAGAGGAGTCTGGTAAAGTGAAGAATGCCACGCCAAGGGGGCCTGTGTCACCTGTGTCCCGGCTGCAGGCCTGGATGACACCCCGTTACGGAAGCCCCAGAACGTAAGCAGGGAGCCTAACCGCTGTTCGAACAGCGCACGCTCGAGGCACACGTAGGATTGCTTGGAAGGGAAAGGCTGGAGGCAGAGAGCCTTACCAGGGTGTTATTTTTCTGGTCACTTCACATTTTATTTCCAAACAAGGACACAGATGGATGTGCTCCTGAGAAAGGGCTCTCCTAATAATTATGCCAGGACAATAGTCATAAATGTGGATTATCAAAGGAAAACAAAAGAGATGTCAACTCAAGTGATTACAGGGGCAGGGGGAGTGGGCCGCATGCGTGTGGAGGAGGGACAGGAAGTCCCGTCTTCAGGGCTCGATGGCTGGAGAGACGGAGCCCAGCACGGAACGATGCCCAAGGGTCTGTCCCACCACAGGGGCAGATGCACCCCCACACCAGAAGAATGGGGAGCAGAGCATGAGTGGGGGGGGAAGAGCAGGGAGTGGTGTGGAGGGGACCAGGGGTGCTCCTGGAGGACCTGTCCCCAGGCCAGAGGTGGCCACGAGGGGTGGCCAGCGTGGAGGGGGCAGGGTGGGGGAGTGCGGGGAGCCACATCAGGGGCCACGAGCAGCGGGCAGCAGACCTGCGGTGGGCGCACAGGACGGAGGGAAGGGAGGGAGGAGATTCCGCAGGGAATGTTTACCTGCATGTCTCCTGCCAGTCAGGGGGCCGCTGTCCAGGCCCCAAGAGACGTCAAGTGCAAGGGAAGAGTCAATAACAGCAGGTCGTGCAAAATGACTCAAGTCCTGCATTCGGGTTCTCCAGAGGGATGCAGACAGAGCCCACTCCTCACCCGTCTTCCCCGATTCCCCCAGATCCCGAAGCTTAGTCAGCAAACCCCTCGTGTGCCCATCACACACGCTGTGGCTGCCCTGCCTGGCTGCCCACTCTTCCGGGGACCGACCTGGACCGTCTGCCCACAGAGAGGAGGGAGCTGAGGTCACAGCACCTGCTGCAGGGGGAAGCTGCAGACGCGACCGGGTCCCCTCCACCCGTCATGCGTGGAAGCCCGGGAACGAAGACTCGGGGACAGAATCCTTGCACCCGCCATATCAGGAAGTGCCCGCGGGCTACTGGATTCGACGCCTGTGGGGCCAAGGGCGACCCTCTCCACGTCTGGATGGAATGGAAGGGGTGGGCTCAGAAGCTCAGCTTAAAAAGAAAAGCGATAGAACGGTCGCTTAGGAAGGATACACATTCTGTTGACGGGTGTTGTTTGTACGAGAGAGAGACAGACAGACTCCTCTTTTAGGAGGACCCTGAGGGCAGGTGGAGAGGATGTCTGAAGGCCCAGGATGGGTCACTGTAAAGCCCCTTTTTATCAAAAACATAACTTTCCTTATCCCCAGGGAGCTTATGAAAGCTGCAGGGCTGTGTGGACAGCTGGGTGCACGGGAAGGTATCAGGGTCCCATTGAAAGTGGGGACACCCTTCTCTCCGCCTCTCCCGGGAGGAAGGAAGCCATGGCTGACACGGAGACGTCCTTGGATGAGCCCCCAACGTGCGGACTAAAGGGCTGGCGGGGTCTGGACGGGAGCTGGGCGCTCGGGCAGGGGACGGTGCCGCCCAGACCCCTCCCCCAGTGGCCAGAGCATCCCTTCCTGCTCCCACGTTCTATTTAAGCTTCTCAAGCACGACTCTGGGGACACTTACAGTCGCTTCCAGCCAAGAGAGGAAATCCACAGCAAATCCCGTTTTCCATGCCTTGCGTCGGATTTGAAACGGCAGCTTCGCGAGTGAGGTCCCCCGTGGAGGTGGAGGGTGCCCGGGGTCTCCCCGACACATGCAGACGCCGGGCCTCTGCAAGCCCGGACCCCTGCTTCCGGCCCCCCAAAACACTGAGGAGGAGGTCTCGGTGCCTCTCTTCAGGAAGGGGGCCGCCCAGACCCCTTCGGGGAGAGCAGTAAGTGGGGAGGGGCTTGAGCCGTCGGAGCAGGCGGGGCGCCCGTCCAGCTGGCGGTGCGCGAGAGGACGGGCAGGTGCCCAGCGCCGCCACTGGGCAAGCGCAAGCATGAGGGCGTGGCTTGGGAGGAAATGGGCAGACGAGGCAGAGAGGCAGGGCTTCTGAGGCCGAGGCGGGGAGGCCGCGGGGGTCCTCACAGGTTGGCTGGGGTGTCCGTGCTGTGCCGAGCTGCCCCTCCGCTGACGTCCGGTGCACCTCTCACTGCCCTCCCGGGGGCACCGAGGTGCTGGGGGTGGGACGGTGGCGCTGGGACATGCCCAAGGCTCGCAGTCCATCAAGTGTCCCCTGACCGCCAGGCGCCCAGCTCCCTGCTGGCATCCGTCAGGGCCCACAGCAGACACACGATACTGGGCAACAAAGACACGTTAAGGAACATTCCATTGAGGGCGTGTTTAGGAAGGTGGGGGGGGTGGGGGTGGTAGTGGCTCACTGACCGCAGCTGGTCAAGGCAGACGGTTACCAGGGGACGTCCGGCCAGGGACATCTTCCGGAGAGGCCTCGCAGCGGGGGGACAAACCCCTCCCCTCACACCCCTCCTCTCCCTGCATCTCCTGCCCGGGCTCTGCACCGATCAAACCCGAGGAGTCGACAGAGAACAAGAGAGCCGTCCATGAAGCCCACGGAGACATGGAGAAGACGCCGTCCTCCGCGGAGCCCTGGGGAGGGTGAGCCGGCGGCGCAGCTGGAGCACCCAGCACGGTGCCCGCACCGCCCCCCCTGGGCTGGACGGGCTTGAATGGGGCCTGGTTCAGGAGACAAAGGCCAGGGGGCTGGGGGGGGTCAGCGAGCTTCCCGCTCCTTGAAAGGTGGCGGTTGTTTGCAGTTCCCGAGAGCTGCCGCTCTGGTCTGCGCTGGAGATGCCGAGCGGGGAAGGGGGGTGACTGTCGTAACTGCGCAGGTGAGGGTCCCGAGGCTCAGAAGGGGCAGATGATGTGCCTGAGGCCACACAGCGTGTCAGCAGTGGACTTGGTCCTTGATCGGATTCCAAGCACCGCGTGAGCATCACGTACGCACTTTGACGTGCACGCAGCTAGGTGTGTATGCACGTATGCACGCCCTCAAGCAGGTACTTCGTACGCAGACAGCCTGCGGGCTCACCCCCGTAGGAGCCCCGGCCGCCCCCCCAGGCTGGTATCTGGCTTCAGTTGCCCTTGTCTCCAAAGTACTGAGGGCGTTGTAGACGCTCCCTCAACGATTTAACCCAGAATTTTGTCCAGAGCCCATTGTACAAAGGTGAGGGGATTTTTTCCCTCTGATTGTTGAGCCTTACAGAAAGAGAAGAGACAATCATGGACTTATTTGTGAATATTTTCTCTCCCTCCACGCTGATATTTTCTTCACGGGATGAAAAATGGTACCTAAATTAGCATCTGAAAATGTGTAGCTACGGTGAAAAGCAGTGTTTCCGAGAGCAAGAGCCACAGCAGCTCCGCTTCAGGTCCCGGCGCACCTGCTCTCCCAGGATCAGGAGGGACGACAGGCGTCCTCGGTGGGACGTCATCTTGGCGCTGGCAAGGCCGAGCTCCTGATGACCTGCTTTCTTCCCAGAAACAGCGTGACCGTCCTTTGAAAGGCGGTGGATGTTTCCGGCACTCCCTCCCCTGGGCGCGCGCGGCGGCCCTCCCGTTCGAGACCCAGAGCTCAGCTGACATCTTCCGGGGAAGCCCCAGAGCTTCGAGCCCGGGCTCCCGGGTCTGTTCAGCACAGAGCACCAGGCAGGCTCCGGGAGGGCTGTGAGCTGAGCAGTGAAAAGGGACAAGCAGTTATGTCAAAAATGACAGGCCGGCTTCTGCTGGTCTTGCAGAGCAGATCTGCAGTGATGTGACCGCGGCTGACAGCCAGCAACACAAGTGGCTGCTTTCTGTACTGGATTGAAACCCATCCAGCCCCTGCGTTCGCAGCGATGACTTCCAATGCTAATTCTCAGCGAGCCAGGCATGAAATATATTCACAGGCGCTACTCACTTAGGGCTCTTTGGAGGGATTTGAGGCACCTGTGATGAAAACATCTGTGCCAATGGCTTCTGTGCGTTTTTGTTCCCTTGGTTTCAATTCTGCAGTCAAAGAATCTTTGGGAGAGAGAGAGAGAAAGAGGGAGTTTGCTGATGTAGTTCTCCTTTTTGATAAAAGAGGGTGCCTGGTCAGATGTCTGAATAGGGGAAACAGAAGGAGGGGCACGCAAACTTCCATTTTCTGCATTGACTCGGGACGCATTCTGCTTGATGCAAATGAGAGTGTTCTAAAAACATCTCCCCGTGTCCTGCCAAGCTGCCTGGGGTCACCTAACCATTCTCTCCGCATGACAAATAAAGGGTGAATTTACCGAGATCACATCTGTGAACATAAGTAATTGATAGCGAGGCCTGCAGCAGAAAGCGTGGGCGGAGGCTGCCACGATAACACCGTCCAGGGCTGTGTGCACGTGTGTGCACACGTGTGCCTGTGTGCAGCATCTGTGTGTGGGTGCAGGTGCATGTACATGTGCAGGTGTGCACACGCAAGTGTGTGGGTGGGTGCAGGTGTGTGCATGTGCGTGCACATGTGTGTATGGGTACAGGTCGTGCCTGTGTGTGCCGTACGCACATGTGAGTCTGGGTGCAGGTGCATGTATATGGGCATGTGTGCATACATGCATGTGTGGGTGTGTGCACACACGCGTACGTCTGTGTGTGGGCTCAAGTCTCTATGTGCATGTGTGTGCAAACATGTGTATGTACATGTGCACACATGTGTGTATGGGTGTGGTCCTTGTGCGTGTGTGCACATGTGTATGTGAACACACGTGAGTCTGGGTGCAGGTGTGTGCCTGGGCACACAAGCGTATGGGTGCAGTCCTACGTGTGTGCATGTGTGTGCGCATGTGTGTATGTGAGCACACGTGAGTCTGGGTGCAGGTGTCTGCATGTGCACACATGTGTATATGGGTGTGGTCCTGTGTGCGTGTGCAGGCATGCATGTATATGCACATACGTGAGTCTGGGTGCAGGTGTGTGTGTGCATGCACGCACGTGTGCATACAGATGCAGATGTCTGTATGTGTGTGCATGCTCCAGCACGTGTGTATGTGTGCAGGTGGGTGTATGTGTGTGGGTGTAGGTGTGCGTGTGTGTGTGTGTGTTTGTGTGCGTGTGTGTGTGCGGGTGTGTGTGTGTGTGTGTGCAGGTGATTTCTCGTTTAATCTTTGTCCACCTTCCCGCCCCACAGACTCGAGGAGGCCCTTGTCGCCCACTGCTGTGGGCTCTCTGCTGCCTCATGGGGAAGGCGGGCCACCCATGGCGCTCTGAGGGAGACCCAGGGAGGGGCTCCGGGTCTCCCCAGGACAGGCGAGCCGAGGGTGCGGGCCCCCGCTGTCCTGGGAACTGGGGCTGGAGAAAGCCCTCTTCCCCCTGCCCTCAGGGCCGCTGCGCCAGTGATGACAGTGGGTGGGGTCACCTCCCCAGGACGCAGGTGTCGCCGAGGCACCTGTCCTGTGCACCGCAGCCCTCCCCGTGGGGGGTGCAGAGTGCGCCGTTGGCTCTGCCCTGTGCAGACACGCCCTTGCGCCCCCCCCCCCCCCAGCTCTCAAATCTAACAGCTCATGGTTTTGTAAGGACCTTCCCTCGGCCCCCGGGACGGCCTCAGGCATGGGTGGCGGCGGGAGAGGCGGGGAAGGTCTGCTCCGTCCTGCTCCCACGGCGACAAGGGCAGCAGAGGGGACGTGGGGAGGCCAGAGGTCACGCTGGGATTCCTGGGCGCCCTGGTCCCCGCGCAGCCCCCGACCTGCGAGCACACCCTGGGGACGGCGCACGGCTGCCCCCCTGCTGCTGGGGGAAGGCTCTCTTCTACCCCGACCTTCACGGAGCAGCACAGCGGGGGCCAGGCACGGCCCCAGACCGCGGTCCCCGTCACATACGCGCTCTTCCTTCCCTCGGCACCTGGTGTCCTCCCAGACCTGGCTGGCTTCCAGCCGCCCCACCTGACCCCTGGCCCCGCCCTGCACGGGGTCCCTACACCTCGGGCTGCTGCTCCGGCCGCCAGCGGGCAGCACAGCTGGGCTCGTCGCGGGGGCGGGGCGGGCGTCAGGCATGCACCTGCGAGCCAGCCCTCTGTGGCAGCTTCCTGCAGCACCCCTCCGTGTGGGGGCATGGGGGGGGTCGGGGCGACCCAGCCCTCTGCGGCAGCTTCCTGCAGCACCCCTCCGTGTGGGGGCGCGGGGAGGGGGCCGGGCTGGGTTCCTCGGGGAACCTCCTGGCCGTTTCCAGCCCTCACCGGCCGCCCGCACTCTGTGGCTTGCGGCCCCCCCGCTTCAAGGCCAGCAGGGTGTGCACATCTCCGTCCCCCTCTCCCCCGTCACCTCTGCTCCCACCTCACACCTCTTTTCACTCGGATCTGCTGCTCGCCTCCGACAGGGCCCCTGTGGTTGCGGCCGGGCCACCGGGAAATCCTGGACTTCCTTTCGGGCGGGCACGATCCTTGGCTGAATCACATCTGCGACGTCCCTGTTGCCCCAAGGCACCAAAGTCACAAGCTCTGAGGACTCAGACACGGACGTCAGGGTCCTTTGCTGAATGTGTCCCCCCTTCCCGTCCCTCCGCTCTGGTGACCGTGCAGATCCCCACCCCACCAGCCCGGGCCCGTGGCCCTCCCACTCTGCCTTCGCCGCTGGACGGGATCCTGTCGCTCAGTGCTTCCCAGACGACCTGAGTCTGTGGGGACACAGGACACAGAACGGTCCCCGTGCCCCCCCCCCGCCCACGGCAGCCTCTCACCCGAGCTCACCCCGTAGCCCTGAGCAACTTCCTCCTGCCTGTTCTTCAAACTCCCCCAGCAGGGCTCCCGGAGGGCTGCCCGCTCTGCCCAGAACACTCGCTCGAGGAGCCAGAGACTATGGCAGAGACGGGCGCCCCCAGCCCTGGACGGAACCTGGAGGCGTTCGCCCCCCCCCCCCCCCCCCCGCCCCCGCTGAACTGCGGGCCCTGCCAGCGCGGGGCATCGGACGGCCCATCTGCTCTGTGTCCCCGCGAGGAGATCCCAGCACGCTCGAGGCGGGTGTCCCAGCGGGGCCGGGGGCTCAGGGCCCTGAGAAGGCCCAGCGCAGGGAGCCACCGGGCCTGGGACCGGTCCCCACCTACCAGCGTGCGGCCTCAGCCGCTCACGTGACGTCTCCGTCCTTCAGCCTCAGGATCTGCCAGGTGGCAACGCTAGATCACCTCCCCAGGTGCCCAGAGCCGTGCCTGACACACAAAATACACATGGCTTCACTTCCATATGGGGTCTCTGGGTGCAGACGCGGTCCCTGGAGAGGGTGACACGCACAGAGGAAGGAAGAGCCTGGGGGAGGGAGGGGGATGGCCGTCCAGGTGGTCAGAGCAGCTCAGCCCTGCCTGCCTGGGCACCGCGCCGATGCTCACCCACGCCGGGGTCGGCAGACCGCTGTGTGTGTGTGTGTGTGTGTGTGTGTGTGTGAGACAGAGACAGCGACAGAGACAGAGAGAGATGGTTACGCTTCTCAGAGAGGAGCAGAGCTGGGGATTTCCCCACCTGGTCATTTCTGGGCGGCCGCTGTGCTTCTCTGCTTCCTGTCTTCACCGCGTCATTCGAGCTGTCCTGGGATCGATCGCACCTCTGTCTGAGAATGTCTGGAAGGAGCCACGTTAGCCGCCAGCACGGATCGAGTCCGACGTGCTGGGCTGAGGCCAGCCAGGGAGGTCAGCCGCGCGTCGGCCCCACCGCGGGTGGCTGGCCTCGTCGTCCTCGAAGCCGCGGCCCGGGACTCAGACAGCACGTGAGACAGCAGGGGCGCCTCCCTACGCGCGCTCTCACCACGTTTTCCCAGCAGCCGCCCCGAGAGGTGGGTGTCATCCCCGCCCTCTGGACTGAGGGCGGGCATGGGGGACACCGGTGGGGACACAGCTGGCTGGGCCTGTCCCCAGACGGCACCGGTGGGCACATGTCCAGGCTGCTGTGCACAGAGAGGGACTCTGGGTGTGGGGTTGAAGTCAGCACGCGCTGCACGCCCGCGGCAGCAGGGGCGCCGACCGCTCACCCGTCGTCCGCTGGCACTGCCGGCGGTTCTTTACCCCTTCCTGCAGCTTTGCTACGCGGACAAGTACGGACGGAGCCGGGCACTGCGCCACGCGGGTCACAGCGGCCGGGCGGCGGGAGTCGGCTGGCAGAGCAGAGACCGCTCCGGCCAGCGCCGCTGCCGCGTCTCGGGGAGTCCTGGCTGCACGCTGCCTGTGTGTTCCGGGAGAGCGTGTACCGCTGAGGCTAATGTCGGCCGGCTACTCACAGGACCGTTAGAGGTGAAATGAAATAGCGCAAACAAGAGCTTCTCTCCTGTTAGCGGCCCGGCAAGATGTGCCATTGGCGTCTCTGGGCTTGGGGAGGGGGTGGGGACGGGTGACACTGGTCCCTGCCTTGGGGAGCTCACAGCCAGGGCAGCGGGCCCCTCAGAACCTGCCCCCGTGAGGGAGAACGTGCCAGAGGAGGGACGCGCATTTCCACAGCCGCCCAGGGCAAGTTCAGGTGCAGATCCAGTCCTCCAGGACCCCCGCCCCCCAGCCTCGCAGCAGGTGACAGGGGTCAGGACCTAGCCTCATTCTGACCGGCTCCAGAGTTCACGTCCTCACTGGCTCACTGCCCCCTGGGCAGGAACGGGCTGCCCGAGGGAGGGAGGGTTCGGGCGGGGGGCGGGGGGGGGGAGCAGGGCTCGCCAGGGCTGACATTTGCTTGTTTCCTCATTTTCTCAGTAACTGCAGCTCCAGAATAAGGAAAGTGGGGGGCGGGGTGTTCTCATCCCAGAGTCTTCTAGTTACCTCCCTCGACCTGAGATACTTACTTTATGTTCCTCTAAAATGGTGCATCAAGTACATCCGATGTGCCATCGTGTTAATCTGGGACAAAGAAAACGTGCACCTTGGACTTGAGGAAGCACTTTAATGGCTGGGTTCTTTTGGGGTCAACCAGTGTCTTTTTGGGAAACTGTGCGGGCCTCAGTTTAGTCACGTGTCAGATGGGGGGGAGCCTCCCTGCTGTGCATCTCACCCCCGTGAGGGGTGGGCCCCGCGGCTGCGGGTGTTTGCCGGCCCTTCAACGCGCACCCTGGCCGGCAGGGGGCCGAGGCTGCCTGACGCGGCCTGCGGCCCTTCAGCTGCACCGGGCACGGCCACCCTTGCTGCTCCGGGAGAGCAGCAAGCCCTCTCGGCTCGCCCTTATTCCCAGGGAGGAAGGATCAGAGACAGCAGATGCCGCTAAGTGCAGCTGCGGGGCCTCCGCTCTCCAGCTCCCGGGCTGGCCTGTCCTAGCATCGGGCAGTTAATAATGCAGAGGAGAGGCTCTGGTCTATCCATTATTAATCACCCATTTTGCATTTCTAACGGCAGCAGGAGAGGAGCTCTGAGGAGGAAGCAAATGGAACTCGGGAGGAGCCGCAGAGGAAGCCGCCCTCCCCCAGGGGCCTCCGCGGGCGGCCGGGGGGCCGTGTTCTCCGAGGAGCCAGGAGGTGCGGGCGCGTCCCGCACATGCACAGGCGCCCCCGCCTCCAAGGGCCTAGCATCGTCCGGCGGGGAGAGTGCGTGTGAGACGGCAAAGCGGTGTCCCATCGCCATGCCGCCGGTGCGGGCACGGGGCTGGCCCATCCTGTGGCCTCTCTCCCGCCAGCGCCTCCCCCCCCCCCCCAGGGCCCCGAGGAGCAGAGGCAGCGGCGGCCGGCGGGGCCTCCTTGTGCTGGCAGCCGGGCCCCTTTCCTGCCGTCACGTGTCCAGCTCCGTCTCACTAACTCGGCCTCAGCCTTGGAAAGAATTAGAAACATAACAATGAAAGGAGAAAACAGGAAGGCGCTGCCTCCATCACGCGTTTTAATGTGTCCTTCTAACCGCAGTGGGGGTGCCGCTGCGGTTCTTGTACCGGAGTCTCCGGGTGCGGGCTGAGCGGGGGCCACCGGCCGGGGTGGCGCTGTGCTGACTGCCCGCTCCCCAGGCTGGTGGAGAAATAAGGGCGGCGGGCACGCCCGGGCGGGGAGGGGGCTGCCTGCGGGCGCCGCACCCCAGGTGCCTCCGCTGCGGGGCCACATCCAACACTCATCCGGAAGGGAGAGCGGCCCAGAGGGTGACACCAAGCCCTGGAAGGAAAGTCCCGAAGCAGGAGCCGGCCCCCCCCAGGGCAGGGTCGGCCCTTCACCCGCTCCTGATGGTGCCATGCGCTCTGCAGCCCGGCCTTGGTCGGCCTCCTCGAGGCGCCCGGTGGGGCCTGAGTCCTGCTCCGGGGGCCCCCGCAGCCCACGGTGAACGC
This sequence comes from Hyaena hyaena, assembly GCF_003009895.1. Classification (NCBI taxonomy): domain Eukaryota; kingdom Metazoa; phylum Chordata; class Mammalia; order Carnivora; family Hyaenidae; genus Hyaena; species Hyaena hyaena. The sequence goes on along the minus strand of NW_024081246.1, from coordinate 276,838 downwards.
CAGCCCTCCAGCGTGGCCGCCGCGTTCCGCCTCCTGTCCCCACTGGGGCCCACGACTGCCCCACACCCTTGACCTCATCCCGTCTCCCGGCTGCTGGGCCCCGTGCTTGCGCCTGGGAGGCCCCCTGGCTTTGACGCCCTGTCAGCTTCCTCCATGGTGAGACCTCCCGACCCCCTCCAGGCGGGGTTAGCCGACCGCACCTCTGCAGTGCAGTCACATTTCATGCCTGACTCTGCTAGAGCAAGCGAACTCGGTTAGGGTTTGCCCAATTGTGCCCGCTGGCCTTACAGGAGCCTGCACCCCTGCAGATGCATCTGGCTCCTTTGTGTGTGTGGGGGGTGGAGGACCTGAGGACCCAAGTGGCCCAAGAGCCATCATCTCGACCCCTTGGCAGGAGCCTGACAAAATACAAGCTGCACACATCTCTGCTTCCCTGAGGTCAGATGGTGGCCTCAGGCCTTGCAGGGCCCAGCACATGGTGGGTGCACAAGAGCCTGGCGCACAGTGGGTGCATAAGAGCCTGGCGTGCTGTGAGTGCTCAAGAGGCCTGTGCATAGTGGGTGTATAAGAGCCCAGCGCATAGTGGGTGTGTAAGAGCCCGGCATATAGTGGGTGCCCAAGAGCATGGCACACAGTGGGTGCACAAGAGCTGCTTCTGAATGAGCACAGTGTGATGGGCCCCTTCAAGTCTTGGTGGAAAAAAATTAGAGATTTGTGAACTGCACTTTGGTTTCCTTCCGTTGTTTCTGGGGACATCTGTAACTGATGATGAGCATGGAAGCCCATCCAGGAATAACACGGGGACAGGATAGCCACAGATGCACCACGTACCTCTCCAGGCACAGGGGGCCATGGGAATACGTGTAAGAGAGACTAAATGCATGCGCAGCCCCGATCTCTGCTTGCCCTCCTTTGAGCACCTGCAGTCTGCAACACGGAGCACGCTGCGGTCTGGTGCGAGCCCAGAACATTCCGGGCAGCTTTGGAGGGGCGGGTGTGGCAACACAGCCAGTGACTCCTTCCCCAGCTTGTAGGGAAACGCTGCGCAACCAGCCCCTCCCTGTCTGTGCACACGTGCCTTGTTCCCGTTCCTGTTAATGTGCGCACACTCGCATACACCAGACGAGGCAAGGGGATTTATCGTACACAGCAGGCTCACAGAGCGCGGCCCCTGCAGAGGAGCCCGGGGCCGTCTGAGGCGCAGCCCTCACCTGTGGCAAACCCAGGTCCTCCTGAGCCTTTCACGACAGCGACAGCTTCCTTCTCGGCCACCAGAGCCCGGGACCGTCCTCCGGTGTCTGCTGCAACCCGAGACCCAGGTCACCCCCTGACCCCAGTTCCTCCTCCTGCCTCACGTCGTGGCCAGGCCCCGTGCCCTCTGCGCCCCCCTCCATCCACCCAGCAAGGCACGACCCTGGGCTGGGCTGCGCGGGCTCCGAGGAGTCCCCGGACCTCAGCCTTCCCCGCGTGCCCCCGGGGCCTCCCGCCGCCGCCGCCGCCGCACTGCAGGCGCGGACAAGGCCAAGCGGAGCCTGACGCTTCCCCACCTGCCGCGGGCGGAAGCGCTTGTTCCCTCGGCAACATCCCCCACCCTGACTCGTGGTCCCTGGGGTGGGACGCGGGCCCTCAGGCCCCAGAGGCGGCAGCAGGGTCAGTGCAAGGGCCGTGGTGGGAGCCAGATCTCAGCTGTTCTCTTCATTTTGTTCTCTCTCCTCGTCTGTGCTTCGGACTGCTCGTCGCGGGACTCGGAGGCCTCTCCAGGCCGAGCGGGGAGAGTGGGGGCCCGACGGGGCGCTCCCGCAGGTCTCAGCCAGCAGCCTTTCCACTTTCCCTCTTTCACAGAGACTTTGAGTTCATTTCCTTGCTCTGGTGTTTTCTCACTGTGTCTGATTTTCTTTGTCCTTCTGTACCAGCGACCTTGGAAGCTGGGGCAGAGACAATGGAGCGCCCCGCGCCCCCTGTTTAACCACCCCCCGGTCGTCTCCCTTCGTGATATGTTCCCAGGAGGGCGGCCCTCGGGTCAAACGCCAAGCACACGTCCTGAGGGCAGTCTTGCCGTCAAACAGCCGGCCTGGAAGGTGCACTGACTTACGGCGGGTGCGCGGGAGGGCTGGTTTTCCTCTCCTGGGACGGGAGCGGGTTCTACTCCCCCAGGCAGAGCATGGGCGCTTCTAAGCGGCGCACCTCACCGTGGGCTTCAGGAAGAGACTCAGGGCCGTGGGACGGCGGCCTGTGCCCTGGGCTGCTACTGCCAGTGCCCTTGCACCGGCAGCCCGCCTGCGCGTGGGCTTGCAGGCAGATGTGTGTAGATGAACACGTAGATGTTTGGAAGACAGGTGGTCGTGAGAACCAGGCTGTGCACGAAGGGCCACCAAAGCTGAGAATCTGTGGAATCTGCCCCAGAGGACTTTCTGCAGCCACTGGGCTCTCCTGGGGTGACACGCAGGCCACTCCTGGAGTAACGAGTCCTTGGAGCCCCAAGCTGACAAAAGTGGGTTTATTTTTTGCAAGAAAAGAGAGATCAAGTATAAGGCGGATGATGCCCGGTTCTGGCGGGAAGCTGCGTCTTGGGTCTCATTTCTGGCAGCCCAGGGGTGCAGGTGTTTAGAAGGCACCAGAATAGTGGCCAGGGAGGAGGGGGAAAGCGGCAGCTGCTCCGGCCTCTCCCGGCAGGCCAGGCTGGGCCACCTGGCGGGGCCCCGAGGCCACAAGGCAGAGCTCTGAGCTGACTTCAGTGGGATTTCCCAGGATGCCGCACACGTGTGTGTGACGCTGGTGCTGTCCTCCTCGCCATCTCTTCTCTGTTTCTCTTACATAACCTGTCCCTCGGGGACACACGTGTGGGAGGCAAGGGAAGGAGTCCTGCTTTCACACTGGAGGCCAAGTGGTAAGAAACACCAAGGGCAGCGACCTGGGCAGGCAAATCTGCGAAGAGCCTGTCTCGTGCACAGCAGCTACTAAATCGCAGAGTCTGGACGTTAGAGCATCTTTGCTGTGAGCCCAGCCCAGACTGACTGCCTCATTGGTCCGTGTCCCCACCAGCAGCCAGCGTCCGAGGGACACAGTCAGAGGCCTGAGGTCCAGCGCTCCACATTTTCTCCTCTCGACCCTGGTCCCACCTGGAAGGGGAAGGTCAGCATTTTGGTTTGTAGGAAAAGAAATTCTGGTCTAGCAGGTTAACGTCCCTCTCCCCAGTGGACAGACCTATATCTGGGAAGGAAGGTCAGCACAAGCACGTTTCTACTCCCCAAAGCCCTAGTGATCTATCAGCACGGCTCCAAGGCCCAATCACCTTCTCGACGATATTTTCGGGATAAGGCAGCAGGTGCCCAGGGCCCTGACGACGGCTTACTCACGGTCGTGGCGGAGCTCCCCTGGGGCCCCTGCTCCACATGTCTGTCCGCCAGGAAGGGGCTGCTGTCCCAGCCTGGGAGGCACCGGAGCGCTCCCCTCTGTCAAGGGCATTGTGGCTCCGACACGTGTTGGAAAGGACTTTGACAGAAGGTGTTTCAGGTGGGCCCGTGGCACCTGCCAGTCTGAGGTCAGACACCAGAAAGGACTCGAAGGTCAGAGGCCATCCCACAAACGCTTGAGCACCTAGTTCAGGCCGCTCCAGAAACCAGCGGCTGGGCGCTGGGGACAGCACGGAGACACGCTGGCCCGCCTGTTGGGGGCCTTGGGGATGCCGGCCCCTGAGCCACATTAGGAGGGGTGAGTCCGACTGGAAGAGGGAGGCGCTGTCCCCTGGAGTGATGCAGGACAGGGGTGCAAACCGCAGGGGGGGTATGGGGACAGACCTGCTCGCACCGTGCTGAGACACCAATTGTAAACAGTGGAGCCCAATTTATAGAACTGAGCCGGCCGGGCCCTTGATGTCCATGTGGGTGGGGGGCCCTGGAGCCCTGCCCAGGCCCCGAGGCACCTGCAGGAAGCCATGGTGTCTCTGAGGTGCGGTCGTTACTGAGTCCTGTCTCCCCTTTTCACAGCGGAGGTGACCTTGCCCACGGTCACGATGCATTATCCGGGATGGTGCTCAGGCTTCCTGACTCACAGCCCTCATCACGGGGCCTCTGTGGTTCTCTTGTGGGGCCTGGGGCTCATGGGGGCGGCACGTCACCTGCGGCGCCCCGTCCCTGGCCTCTGCCCGCCCTGCTGTCCTCCGTGCGTCTCAAGTGGGCAGCTGGGGAGTGAGAGGCGTTCGGGCCAGGCCTCCCTCCATCTCCTTCCGTGGGTGCTGCAGCTGGGCTGAGCCGGGGCGCCCAGGGCCTTTGGGAGAGAGCAGCCTGCTCAGGGATGACCCAGGGCAGAGGCAGGGGCTGGCTTACAGAGGGGACTCGGCCGTGGAGAGAACACGGCGTCGGAAGTCAGGATGGCCGCAGGCCAAGGAGGGTCGGTCGGTCCCGCATGGCCCCTGCACCTGAGTCCCCCCAGCCACTGCGGGCCGCCCGGCATCCCTTCCGTGGCCCTTCCGTGCTGGGCATCCTCGGGCTGTGTGTCACCGAATCCTCAAGTGCGGAGGGAGTCCGTGCTGGGCGGGGCCCCGGCGGCTCCGGTCGGGCTGGGAGAAGGTCTGTCTGGCCCTGGGGCTGCAGCAGCACGCAGGCTCCGTCTCGCTCTGGCTGGAGAGAGCACGTCTCCTTTCCTGGGGAAAACGAGGGCACGACTCCTCACCCACGGCAGCCCCTGGGCGGACTTGACTCTGAGTGGGCACTGGGGGAAAGGAGGGCGCGTGCAGGTGGTGGCCGCCGGATCAGGCGGGCAACCGTGGGCCGGCGGGTGGGGGAGGGCGTCACGGCCTTGGGGTTTTCGGGTGGCCGGCAGAGGCCCCTGGGCGGGCTCCTGCCCACACCCAGGTGGCCACCACCTCCCCGCAGTGGGCCGTTAGGACCGAGGTCCCGCCGGCGGGCCCTGTGGGCGCATCTGCCCCCTCACAGTTGGCCCTGGGCTGTGCACCTGTTCCTTCCCTCTGTCACCCTGATGGGCTCTGCTGCGTCTGCTGCGTTCCCGTGGAACAGCCAAGGGCCCCCTCCACGTGCCGCAGGGGCTGGGGCCGTGTGTTCCCGTCCTTGGCTCTCGGAGCGGCCCCTCCCTGTCGGCACAGGCGTCACATGGATTATTGGCAGGACGGACCCCGGGGCCCCCCAGTCAGGGGCATGAGGCACATCTGAGCACCCGGTTGCTTCCCCAGCCAGGCTCCAGCCAGGCCCCAGGACCCCTCGAGGTGCCTGCCTGTCCCCTGGGCTCCCCTCGCTCAGCACGTGCGAGGGAAATACCCTCCGGGTCTGACCTCCAGTCCTGGAGCGTCGCGCAGCAGCTTGACTTGCAGGACGCGTCAAGGAAGCTCGTTCCAGCCTCTGGGGTGGCTCGGGTGGGACAAAGCGGCAGCAAGCGCTGTGGCTGTTTTATTGCTTCTACAAGGAAGATAGAAGGAGGAGAGTTTTCAGGCCGGGCGGCTGATGCAGGACACTTACATAGCAATTCTGAAACGCAAGTGGCGCTTTATGCGCTGAGTCTCAGGAAAACAGCAGCCTGGTCCTGTCCACACACTTTGGGGAAGGAGGAGATTGGGACTGGCCGGGCTGTGAGCTAGGTTTCCGGGGCTGTCATAACGCATCCCGCAGACGGAGGCAAAAGCTTGCCGGGCCCGGGGGGGGGGGCCGGGGGGGCTGGAGGTGGGGCCTGCGGCGCGGGCGGGGCTGGGTCCTCTGAGGCCCCCCTGCCCCGCGTGCACACACGGCCTTTCCCGGTATTTCCATGCGATCCCTCTGCATGTGCCCGTGTTCTTAGTCCTGTTCTTACAAGGTCCCCACTTACATGGGATCAGGGCCACCCGCGTGACCTCATTTGACCTCAGTCTCCCGTCTACAGACTCCCCGCTCCGTGAGACCCCAGTGTGCCCTCTGCACGGGCCGCGTGGAGCACGTCCCCCCGGAAGACCACCAGCCTCACATGCAGAAGTCTTTGTCTAAAAAGCGCCTCGTCTTCTTTTCACTCTAAGAGAGGAGGCCCCGGGTCTGAACTGCGGTTGCAGACCCAGCGTCCCGTGGAAGAGACTGTGCGTGTGTGGTTGCTACAGGGCCGGCCGCGAACACTGTCCAGCAGGAGCCCCGCGTCCCTCCGCGTCTCCATCTACACAGAGGAGCCGCCGAGAGGGAGGGAACGGGCGGTCTCCACCCCCCAGAGGGACAGGAGGAAGGATGCCCCAGGCTGGGACAGGCAGCTGGCAGGTGCGTGCGCCCTCTGTCCTGGGGCTGGGGGTGTGTGTACAAGAGGGCTCCCTGGAGGAGGGAGGGTGAGGGGCACCCGGCAGAGCTCTTCTCAGCTGCCCAGCTGCCTGCTCTGGTTAATTGTGTGTCAGCCTGACTGGGCCACGGGCACCCAGACACCTACCCAGACAGTACCGGGGTGGGGGGGCGTCTGGGAGGACATTAATATTTGAATTACAGGAGAGTAAAGCACAGGGCCCTCCCCAGCGTGACTGGGCCTCACCTGATCCATTGAAGGCCTGATGGGAACTGGACGCTGGTCCGAGGTGGGTGAGGAGTGCTTCTCAGCCGGCCCGACTTCGAAGAGGGACACGTCTTCTGTTCAGAGAATGTAGATTGGCCATTGGCCCCGCCTGGGTCTCCAGATCACTGACTGCACATCTGGGACCCTTAGCCTCCCTAACCTAGGGGTTAGTTCCTGATAATCAGTCTCTTTCTTTGTACAGACAGGGACGTGTGTGTGCGTGCACAAACACACACACACACACACACACACACCTCCTTGGGGTCTGTTTCTCTAGACACTACTGTTGTCTAACAAATCACCCCACACTTAGTGGCCTCAATCAACACACACCCCTGCCTCACGGCGTCCATGGACCTCAGCTGTGGCCCCTGCTCTGGGTCTCAGGCCGACTTGGTCGTCTGTGTACGAGCCCCACTTCCAAGACCGCTCAGCGTGTTGGCAGAATTCCTTTCCTTCTCTTTGTAGGATCAGTAGCCCAGCTCCTTGCTGTCGGCCAGAAGCCCCCTCTGCTCTCAGAGGTCACCTGAGGTTCCTGAAGTGTCTACACTGCGAGGGGTCGCTTGCAGCCATCAGAGTTTATGTACAGCTCCTAGAGGTCATCATAGTACGTAAGGGTCACTGTAGCTCCTGGGGGTCATCCCTAGCTGCTGGACGTCATCTGCAGTTCCTAGGGGTCATCTATAGCTCCTAGAGGTCGACCATGGCTCCTGGACATCATCATAGCTCTTAAAGGTCATTATAGCTCTTAGAGGTCATCTATGGCTGCTAGAGGCCGTCCCCAGCTCCTAGAGGTCATCCGCAGCTCCCAGAGGCCGTCCCCAGCTCCTCACCACACGGGCTTTCCCCACTCATCACCAAGCGGCAGGGTCACCTCCAGGACACCTGCCTGCAAGGAGGTCACACAGGTGCTGTCGTCTCGGAAGCTTCCCCCCACCGAGGCGTGGTCTGTTGGTGAGAGGGGTCGCAGGCCCCGCACGCTCCCAGAAGAGGGGCCTCGCGGGGCGCCTCCGCCCACGAGTCACACGGGTCCATCCTGAGGCTCGTCCTGGGCCACCTATGTTACATGATCGTGTTCTATATATTTTAAGACTTCTAGTGTCTCTTCAGTGTGACTCCTAAAAATTTTAATCTCTTCTCTCAACAGTTATTCTTTTTGGTTCTACTAGTTTGATTTACTAGCGTTTGCCCCATGGTGCCTCCTCCTTCCCTCGGTTGAGGGATTTCCATGGCCGTCCCTCTGTAGGCCCCGCCCTCCATCAGCTCCGCTCCGGCGACGCCACCGGAGCGCCTGTGTGCCGCTCGCTCGCCCGAGAACCCCGGGTCTGTGTCCCGAGCAGGAGGCAGGGCCCCTCTGCGGGGTGTCCTGCGGGCCAGGCCTGGGGCTGGAGGGGCAGGGCAGCTCGAGCAGGTGCGATCAGCTGTGGCTGGCATAGACGCCGTCCCAAATGGCGTCATCAGAAAGGCACTTGCACACGGGCGTGCAGAGCAGCTCTAAGGACGGCCAGTCACATCTCACACCGGGCTCGCACGGGAAGGGGCGCCTGCTCGCCCACGCGAACAGCACCTAAGAGCAGGCCCCAGGTGCACGCGCGCCTTCCGTTTCCAGAAGAGACCCTGCGCTCTGCCCCTGGCCTGGCCCCGCGCCCTCCCCGGGGCTGCCTCACCCCTCCCGTGCCTTACTGAGCTCACTGACGTGCCGGGTGGTGGCACAGACAGCAGCGCGCCCGCGTCGGACGTGCCCGTTCGCCGGGTGAGGCGGTGACCCCACTCTGTCAGCACAGCGTCTGGCCCGTCGTGCGGATTCGGTAAATACAGCCACTGCCCTGTTGTCATTGGCAGTAGTGGGGACAGATGTTTGTTAAGTGACTAACTGCAAGGCCAGGTAGGTGAATAAGTCTGAAGAAATTCCTTAAGATGGGAAAAGAGCAGGGCGCCTGGGGGGCTCAGCCGGTTGAGCGTCCGACTTCGGCTCAGGTCATGATCTCGCGGTTCGTGGGTTCGAGCCCCGTGTCGGGCTCTGTGCTGACAGCTCAGAGCCTGGAGCTGCTTCAGATTCTGTGTCTCCCTCTCTCTCTGCCCCTCCCCCACTTATGCTCTGTTTCTGTCTCAATAATAAAAAAACATTAAAAAAAAAAAAAGGATGGGAAAAGAACAAGCAAAAAGAGCCAGGAAACAAATCAAACCGCGGCTCAGAGAAAGGTCTCTGCTCCCAAAGTAACCACATCCTCCACTAACCCTTCTGGGGGTCCCTCATCGTTTCCATTCCCCTAAGAACGAGGGCAAGTCCAAGGCTTTTGGAGATTTTAGACTCTCAAAAATAAGAATTAGAAACTACCCAAAATCTTAAGTGGAGAATGAGGTTTATCTCTGTGGATTTAGGTTCAAGTCTGGGCTGGAACGTATGGATTCAATGATCCTCATCTGTGTTGTCTGGGGCCCCTCCCCCTTTGTGCACGCAGTAGCACGGCTGATGTACACGTGTTCACGCAGCCATGTTCACACGACTGCTTCTCCCCACCCAGGGGTCCCCACCTTCGTCCCCACCGCTGTTCATGACCTGTGCGAAGCCGTAGTCCGCCTCCATCTTCTCACCTCCGCGTGGAGGGCGTCTGCTCCCCTTTCCGATCCACATTCCCGCCCCGTTCTCAGAGCCTGAGTGGAGGCGAGGGGACAGGGCGGTGGAAATTGCTCCCAGGAAAGCCGCGGGAGCGGGCGGCCAGGCCTGCCCCGGCTTTGGCTCCTCGAGGTGGCTGATGCGGGCGTGAGAAATTCAAAGGCATGATCTGCATTTCGCATTCCCGAATTTATTACAGAGGTGGCAGCCTGTTGGTGTGCGTGACTCCTCGTACATCTCCAGAAATGAATTTCCTGACATTTTGCTCTTAAACAAAATGTATATGTGTTGCCTGTCAGAAGCAGGTGATTTGTATGTTCTGAGAGTCACAGGTTCTAGGAGCCAATCTTCACCAATATTACTTGATGGGCCATTAGAGACAAGATTTACTTGCTATTTGTCCTTTTTTCCAAATCTGCACATTTATTTACAACGATGTCCCGGGCTCTCGGTTGAGGGATGGTCTCAGGCCTAGCCGCGCACACCTGCGCTGCTGCCAGCGCTGACTGTTCACAGGATGATGGCGTCCACGGGAGCGAGCGGAGGGCTCCCGTAGGTGAGAGACGGGTAAGGAGGCTTCGGCGTCCTGCCGAGCAGAACGTTGTGCGAACACACACAGAGCAGGTGAAGAACAGAACATGGGTCAAAACTCTTAGCATCTCGCAGTTTGCAGAGCTGTTCCCATTTATCCTTTCCGTCGTCCCCATGCCGGTGAGCCATCGGTCCAGCGGGCGAAGAAGGAATCAGGATAAGCCAGGGGTGGTCCAGAGCCCCAGGGACGTGGTGACGTTTGCGTCGCATGTGGCCCCCAGCCGTTCGGAGCCAGCGGGGTGCCAGTGTCCTCTCTGGCCGTAGGCACACAGGTAGACGGGGCATGGGGAGCGCAGCTGCGGGCTGAGGTCAAAGTTGGACTTACTTAGTGGCCGGAGGCCTGCGTCTGAGCTGGGCTCTGCTCCGCTAACCCAGCCAGGTCCCTCTGCTGCTCCGATTCTGTCCTGGTTCCTGGAAGGAAGGGGCTGGGCCAGTCGGCAATGGAGGGCCTCACAGGCCGTGATGTGTTACCACTTGTCCTTCCCACCAAACAGCGCAGTTTCCCCCTTCATCTGGTCTACATCACGCACAGACTGCACAGGGCGGGGGTCTTGCTGTGACCACTCATGCATTCAGCACCAGGAGAGCACCCTGGGCTCTCGGTGGCTGCTGACGTCGGGTGCGGAGACGTCGGGTGTGGAGACGTTGGGTGCGGAGATGTCGGGTGTAGAGACATCAGGTGCGGAGACGTCGGGTGCGGTGACTCGGCTGTGGTGACGGGGCAGTGAACGTAGCAGGTGACAGGCGGGGTGTAGCCCTGAGCTTGGGGCTGACTCTGCGCCCTGAGGAACCATGACGTGGGCGAGGCGGGGTGTGCGGCCGGTCGGCACGGGGGAAGGATTGTCCGCTTGCAGCAATGATGGCGGGAGGCAGCGGTGGACAGAGGGGGTCGGACCTAAAACCCCTTACGGGGGGCGACTGCCGAGAGCCCGCTGTCCCGGGCAGCTGGCCACGTGGCAGAGTGTCCCTGGGATGGGGACGGGGGAGACGCTCACGCAGGGTGGAGATGCCCCCTTCCACGGGGTGGGTCTGGCCAGCGACCCCTCCCCACCCTGTGCACCTGGCAGGTGCACTGTTCCGAGTCCCCGCGTCCCCCGAGTCCCCACTGCCTCCAAGTCCCTGCTGCCTTCTGCGTCCCCGAGTCCCCTGCTGCCTCGTGCAAAGCACGTCTGCATCTTCCCTCCTTCCCAGGTGTTGTGCTCGGATTTGTAACCTGCACAAGGATACGGGGTAACAGCTGTTTCATCCAAGGCTTGCCGTGCGTACTGCATGAGGTCACTGGGGCAGGGTGGACGGCTGCCCACGGCACGGGCCCAGTGAGGGTCCATGCTCACGTCGTCCGGGAAACTTGGACGTGAATTGCTGGGATTAACTCAGAGCCAGGAGCAGATGCTACTGGAGGTCACGGCGTGGCACGTGGCATCCACGGGTGGGAACGGCAGCCCAGGCCCTCAGGGCTGGGAGTCGTGGGGACTTGAGGCGCAGAAGGCGGCTCAACCCAGGGCAGGTGGAGCGCGTGCTGGGCAGACCAGACCCTGTGGCCTCGGGTCCTGACACGGAGGCCCCTGGGGTAGGAGGAGTGGCTCATCTCCTCGGCTCCCTAGGGTCACTGGGGTGGTTTGAAGAAGATTCGTGTCCTCATGAGGGCAAGGGTGCCATTCTTCCGGGCCGATCTGGATTCTTCTGAGCAAACCCCATGGTGTTGCTTCCGTGGCGTTTCCCTGAAGGACACAAAACGTCAGTGTGGACCGTGAGCCAGGAGGCCCCTCAGTCGCTCCTCAGGTCCCCTCCCTTGTGTGGTCTCCATCCGTGGTCTCCGTCTGGACGACACTTTCCATGAGGAAGAGAAATCGCTCAGAGGGTACACAAGTCACAGTTTGAGAAGGATCTGGAAGTGGGGCCCTTTGTCATTCAGCTGCGCTGAGAGAGGGGGGTTAATCGGGACCTGTGCCCTCACTTCTGAGACGGTGGAGGCCGCCAGGGCTGACTAACCCCCTCCTGGAGGGCAGACGAGTGTCCGTGTCCAGTGGCGGCTGCAGACGCTGATAAAGCCATCCAAGGTCACCCAAATCTTACTCCTTTAAAGGCTTGGTGGGTTTTTTGTTTGTTTGTTTTAAAGTTTTATTTTTATTTATTTAGAGAGAGCGATAGAGAGCAAGCAGAGGAGGGGTAGAGAGAGAGGGAGAGTGAGAGAAAGAAAATCCCAAGCAGGCTCCACGCTGTCAGCACAGAGCCCAGTGCAGGGCTCGATCCCACAAACCATGAGATCATGACTTGAGCCAAAATCAAGGGTCGGGCGCCTGTCTGGCTGAGGCACCAGGCGCCCCTAAAAGCTTGGTTTCCTAACGTCCTTGAGGTTTCTGGCATTGCCTGTGATGGTCTGACTTGGATGGGGCCACACACTCCCTTAATTCACTGGACGTCCACCCTCCTGTTCATCACACAGTGATGACCGTGTGGTGCCTGGACCGTGGCCACGGCCGGGGCATGGCCACGCCCACCAGGCCAGCAGGGCGCAGAGCCGGCCGCCGCACCAGTGGGCCGAGCCCAAGACAGGGGTCCTCCCTGGGCCGGGACGGGGGTCCTCCCTGGGCCGAGGCGGGGGTCCTCCCTGGGCCGGGACGGGGGTCCTCCCTGGGCCGGGGCGGGTGTCCTCCCTGGGCCGGGATCGGGTCCCGAGCAGCCGGGTGGGCACTGCTGGGACGGGCTGGGGTTCCTGGGACCTCCGTGGTGCCGCGAGCCGGGGGCCGGGGTGCAGTCAATCTGGGCGAGGGGGGCGCAAGGCTCTTCCCTTCCCGCTCGCGTGCGCGCAGCTGAGGCAGAGAGATGAGCTTCCGCCTGCGAGGACAGTTCAGATGCCCGACCTTGGACCCCGGAGCCGATGCTCCCCCTGGGTGTTACCGTCCCCGACACGGCCACGCAGCGATGGGGGGCGTCTTTGGGGCCTGCGCGCTCGCTCCGCAGCGAGCCTGCTGCATCGAGACCGCCGTGTCCAGCTCCGACCGCTGCCTGCCAGCCTCCTCGTGCTTGGGATCAGACCTCGGGCCGCTCTGAAGGGCACTCAGGAGGGGGTCTGACGGGGAAGGCGCGGCCCGCACCCCAGGTGGTCCCCGGTGGGTCCCCGGAGCGCCCTGCTGAGGGGCGTGGGGGGTGGGGGTTCGTAGGTGACGGCACGTTTGCATGCAGCCTTCCGTACTGAGAGGGAAAATGGAATGCACTTCACATTTGGGCTTTCAGCTCCTCACGGGCTCGATTAAAGGTCCACACCTGGCTGGAGCGGGTGAGCATCAGCTCAGACTCTTAACGGCTCTTTCAAAGGTCCAGCGGTGGACGGAAGCATCCGGAGGTCAGGGCGGCAGCCGTGACCCCGAGGTCGGGCACGGGGCTGGGCCTCCGGGGGCAGCGGGAGGAGGGGTACCTCCACGTGACTATGTGTGCAACCCAGACAGTTGGCTGCCGTGCTGTGAACGGATCCCACCTCTGGGCTGGGGAGAATCGGGAGCTCGTTTCTTACTGGGCAAGTAACAGGAACCTTCCTGCGGCTTTGCTCTGCCGAAAACACGCCATGAGCTTTCGGCCGGGGGGACGGATTAACGACGGGAAACAAGGAATGCAGGAGACACACCTGAAGCGTGAAAACCTGCGGGGCGACGAGCTCCGAGCGTGACTCCCACACGTCAGCTTCGCGCGCTCACCCCGCAGGCACCTGGGGGCCCGGCTCCGCCCGGCACGGCTGACTTCCACCCATGGGGAGAGCGGCGGGTCCAGTGACTGCTCACGGGGAACCTCTGTGTGGGGGCTCGTGAAGGCCCCAGAGAAGCAGCGGATCTCACCGGTCCCCACGGAGGGCAGCCGCGGACGCTCCCGGCAAGCGCCACCCAGATGCACCTGCCACGGAGCCCAGCAGGGAGGGCGCCACGGAGGAGCTCGAGCCACGCAGGACCGACCTGGGGCTCGCCGGCAAGCCCTTAGGAGCCCAGGGAAAGTGGGGCGCCTGCAGCGAGGCCGGGGAAGGGTAGGGAGCACTACAAATGAAGGCAGAGGGGAACGAGTGACTTCCTGTTGGGAATCCAGGGAGACTTCTGGGAGGAGGCTTCATTGCCTGGGCCCTGAAAGGTTGAGGGGTTCGGACCCGCTGAGCCAGGGGCTGGTGGCCTTCCCGGGGAGAACTGACCTCTCCGAAGGCAAGACGCACGCACGGCCCCCCAGGAAATGTCGGGAGCGGTGAGGCTGGCTGGCGGGCAGGACCCCCACCACGACGGCCCTGAGGCGGCGGGCTGAGTGCCGGCCGGCCCGCCAGCTGGGGCGCTGGCTCCAGGCGTGAGGCTGGGGCTCCAGCTCCCTGGCCGTGGGCGGGTGTGGAAACCGGGAGCTGATGGCGGACACTCGTCCATGATGGGGCCTTGGGGCACCCACGCGGGGAGTGCTGTGGCGCACTGACCGGTCATCCCGCGGCGTGTCTGATGCAGGGCTCAGCGGGCGTCACGGGGACCCCCCCACTGAGAGTGGGACGGCCATTCCTGCTGGGGACACAGAGGGCAGAATGCTGGAAATAATCCCACGCAGGGAACTGAAGGAGGCTTGGGCTTTGGGGCGGGAGGGAGGCAGCACGCGTGTGCCCCTGAGTGACTGCTTCAGAGGACAGATGTGGGCCTGTGAGCTGTGTGCACGTATGCGTGAGTGTGTGCAAGTGTGAGTGTGAGCATGCACGTGGTGTGCGTGCGTGAGGTGAGGTCTGCACGTGTGTGTGCGTGTGTGTGAGCATGTGTGGTGTGTGTGCACGGGTGCGTGAGCATGTGTGCGGTGTGAGCATGAGTGTGGCAGCGGGGGGAACAGGCCTCCCCCAGGGCCTCACACAGGACTTGTCCCTGGGGCCGTCTCGGTAACAGAGCCACTCCTGTCCCTGTACCTAGTGTGGCCGCTCGGGACTCTGCAGGGACAGATGCAGCCTGGACTCTGAATTCCCCGAGGACCCCGCAGTCCAGACAGCTGGGGTTGCTGGGGCGGTGCAGGTGTGGGGGGGCCGGTGCAGGTGTGAGGGGGGTGCAGGTGTGAGGGGGGCCATGCAGGTGTGAGGGGGTGGTGCAGGTGTGAGGGGGGCCGTGCAGGTGTGGGGGGGCCGTGCAGGTGTGAGGGGGGGCAGTCAGACGTTGGATCAAAGTAAAGCGGAGCTTCCAGCCTTCACAGCTTCGAGCGCAGGAATGGGATCCCGTCTGGAGGGAGCTCCCGTGGCTGGAGGCGTCCCAGGGGGCGAGTGTGGCTCAGGGGAGGGTGGAGAAGGGCTTCCTGAGTCGGCTGGAGGGCGACCAGGGCGGCATGTGGGTCAGGCCTTGGTGAGTTTTCTGCACAGTGGTGGTGACAGCGGTCTGAACCCTGGGTCAGGAGGCTCCAGGCCTGAGTGTCAGGGCAGGATTGCTGGCTCAGGCCGGGGTGGCGCCCGCAGCTGGCGCAAGCCGCGGTCACGGCCGCCCTGTGCCGGGTCAGCGCAGGGCCGGCAGCTCAGAGCACGAGTGCGCGGTCTCACCGCCCGGGGACAGAAGCCCAGACCAGGCTGCCTCCTGCAGCTTCCGGGCCTCCGGGCGCCCTCGGCCTGTGGCCACCACCCAGCGGCCGCCTCTGTTGTCGTGAGGCCGCCTTCCCTCTGTGCATGGACTTAGGTCCGCCCTACATCCTGACACCATTTTTTTTAAACAAGACCCCCTCTTCCCCCCAAGGTAGGGATGATGGTGTTGCCTTGGGCCTCTGTTCTAATGAGGAGGACTTTTGTTTTTAAAATTTTTTTTATGTTTTATTTATTTCTGAGAGAGAAAGAGAGAGAGACAGAGAGAGAGACACAGAGAGAGAGAGAGAGAGACAGCGTGAACAGGGGAGGAGCAGACAGAGAGGGAGACACAGAATGTGAAACAGGCTCCAGGCTCTGAGCTGTCAGCACAGAGCCCGACGTGGGGCTTGAACCCACGAACCGTGAGATCATGACCTGAGCCGAAGTCGGATGCTCAACCCACTGAGCCCCCAGGCGCCCCTCTTGACAGCACTTGGATTATCTCCTGGGGACACGATTCAGCCCCTGGGGGGGGGGGGGGCTGTGTTTCACTCCCAAGGGGATTAGTGTGGGGCACCAGGCAGCCGCGGCAAACAGGCAGGCAACAAATGAACGAAAGTGGCTTCTCTGCCACTGTGCCTTCACGGATGTCACGGTCTGTCCCTGGACTGGTCCCTTCCTGCGACCCAAAGCAGGGCTGGTGGGGCCGGCCATCCTGGTCACTCCCGCGTGGCTGGGCAATGGCGGCCCGGCTTGTCTTCCTCAGTGTCTGCCTTGTGCGGCTTCCTGCATGAGCCGCTCCGGGCAGGGTCCCCGTGCGGACCCCTGGGTGCGGGAGGCGGCTGTGGTGGCCGGGACGGGCGCCGGCCACACTGCGGGGCTCCAGGCAGTGTTGGTGGTGACCCCGGGGCGGCTGGATGCGTGTCCGGCACACGCTTGAGTGTGTTTCTGGACTCACGGCTGCAGGACCCCCCGCTCTGTCTCCACTGTATGTCACAGACCTTGGTTTCTGTGAATCTGAACCGACTTTCCACCGTCGCGTATTTTGGGTTCTACTTGTGTTTTTGTTTTGTTTTGTTTTTGTTTGTTTTTTGTTTTGTTTTTGGTGCAAGCTCATCTTCTCTTAGGATGTAAATTCTAGTTTGAAATGACTGTTTGAACTTGAACATATTAATAGAGGTAGCGGTCTAGGCCAGTGGTTACACGGAACTCACGCCACAGGCGCTTACTGTCATTCTCCCTGGTGTGGATTTAAGACTCTGATGCCCACGGTCCACTTGGAGGGTCAGGGCTACTGTGATGCGTTGGTGCAGGTGAGAACGGGCAGGAGCCAGTCGGATGTGTCTGCACCACAGGGCACTGGGGTCGGGGGAGGGGCGTGGGGGTGGTGGGGGAGGGGCGTGGGTGTGGGCCCCAGGGCAACGACCAGGGGCCCGGCTGGACACAGGGTTCGCTAGGGTGATCTGGGAACAATGGCTGTGGTGTAAGGCGGTTTTCATGTGTGACCTTGCGGGTCCATGGACAACCCTTTGAGGAGGAACGTTATTTCCCCCTGAGATGGGGGGAGGGCAGGCTCCGAAATCGGGGTGCTTGTTACTCTGGAAGTGACTGTGATCCTGGACCGGTGCAGCCGAGCAGGGAGCAGGCGGGGCTCTCAGTTCTGAGCCAGGGCTGTGTGGGGTGGGGGCGCCCCTGGGGGTGGGGTGCCGGCTGGGCCTGGGGCGCGGGCAGGAGCGTTCCCGCGGGAGGTGGGGGGCCGGTGGCCGCCCCTAGCGTGTGGGGGCCCCACGGAATCTGGCTTTAGTGGCCCCTTCTTTGCTCTGCCACGTTGGGCAGACACACCAGCCTCTCTGAATCACGCTTTCTCCCTCCTCAGCGGGGCGGCTTCGGGGACTCACGACAGCTCCCCAAGCTCGGCGAGTGTTCCAGGGCGCAGGTCGCTTGGAAAGGGCACAGAGTGGCACACACACACCTATGGGAAGGGTGAGTGTTCAAGGTCAGGGGTCGGGGCCGTGGGTGGAGCCAGGCCAGGCTCGGAGCTGAGGGCCTTCCGCAGGAGGGCTTCCTGACAGCGGTGAGCTCCTCCAGGTGACATGTGTCTGGAGTCCCCAGCAGCGGGAGAGGCGTCCTGTCCCGCAGGCAGGGCAGGGGGAGTGGGGGCTCCGCGAAGAGCTCCCTGCTCTGGGGGAGGCCGACACCCCCGGGCTGTGTGGGCAGTCGAGGCCCTGCAGGCCGGCGTCCTCAGCGGGCGGTGCGGGCCTGCAGCATCCGGCCTTCACGCGGGTGGCGCCGGATTCGTGCCGTAGCCCCTCCCGCAGGGCGTCAGGCGGCGGCAGAGGCTGGCCGTTTTCCAGGGCACCCAGGCGGCCGGCCGGGGAGGCTTCAGCGGCCCTGGTCGGTGGGTTTGCAGAAGCAGAGGTGAGCCTTTTCTGGATCCTTCCTCTGCACAAGGCGAGTGCTGGCAACTGCAGAGCCGTTTTCTCATGACCCACACTGAGCCCTGCGAGGCCGCAACAGGCATTTAGAATGCCAAGGTCAATCCCACAGGGAACAGGAGGGCAGGAGAGGTGGCCTCGGGCGGCTGCCGGAGGAGCCCCACGGGGCGTCCTCATCTGCTAACCCGGCACCAAGAGCCACGTGCGGGGCTCAGTGTCACCGCTCTGTGCGGCCCCTGTGCCCAGGGTCCCTGTGTGCGGCCCCTCTCCTCTGGCAAGGGCGGATGACACGGTGGTACTTGGAAGATAAATCTGATTGTGGATGTGAACAGACTGTACAAGTGGACATAATCAGAATGATCAAGATATCATCAGTGCTACTCGCTTTGGGAGCAGACTTCATTCTTAGGACCAGGCCGTCACTGCACATTTGTTTCTTTAAGACCAAGTCTTATCTCCATCAGCACAGTCTTCAGTCTTACGTGTGAATGGCCTGGAAATCACCCGCCCGTCCAGCGGCTGCGAAGAGTGCCATCCGGCGCCAGCCAGGGACCGTGAGCTCCTTGCACCGGCGGCTCTCGGCCGACGCGGGGCCATGAGGAGCGGCTCACGGTTCCCCGGGGCGAGGTCGCCTCGGAGGCCCACCTCCCACCTGTGCCCTGCAGCCCCAGGACAGAGCTGCGCCTCTCCCCGCTGGGGGCTCCTGGGTCACACGTGCCTCACCCACACCTGCAGGAAATGGAAATGGGACCCTCCCTCCCGGCCCTCTCCGCCCCTTCCCTCCAAGCCACACCACGCCGTCCTTTGCACCCACAACTCACGTAGGAGGGAGCTTTATCCTAATTTGTGAGGACACTTTTCAATGGAAAAGTACACAATCCAGGAGAGATTTGGGAAAATACAAGTTTAGAAAAACCCTATGTGACCCTGTCACCCAGAGGTGACCTTGTGAACCTTTCCGAGAGCGTGCCCCCTTCCCGTGAGCAGACCTGGTGTCTGTAGGGGTCTTCATGCCATCAGATCATATTTCTTTTTGCTGTATAGCATCCTTCTATATTTAAAATATCCTGGGCTATTGTCGACATCCTTATTAAATACTCCCTACAACATTATTTTAGTCGCTACTTAGTATTTCTCCTGAAGAGCACGCCCTCCCTTCAGCTTCCTTCACAGCGCGTGCCTCTGTCTGACACTTTATGATGTATTTAATTGCCTCTTGTCCGTGTCCTCAGCCAAAATGGGACCTCCAGCGGAACACGGCTCTGCCGGGCTGTTCGCCGCTGCCCCTCCGGAACGCACAATACTCCCCCGCACATAATAGACGCTCAGCAAACATCTGTTGTGTGAGTGAACGGATCGAGCCGGTCTCCCGGGGACAGACAGAGAAAGTGCGGTGCAGTAAGCCGCCCTGTGCGCGCGTCTTCGAGCCTATTTTGCTATTAACTTAGGGCACTTTCTTCAATGCAATGTTTCTAGGGGAAAAAAAGATGGATATTTATAGAACTCCTGATAAAAGTTGCCACGTTAGCTTATATTCTTACCCCCAATGTAGGAGAGAATTATGTAGTTCCCTTCTTACCAAACACCTATTTGCATTTTTTTGCATCTCAATCAATTTTATGGACACACTGCCCAGCTTTTAGCTTCATTTGGGTAATATTTCTAATGAAGTGGGAAATTTTCCGATATTTATTGACCATTTATATTTTCAGTCCCCTTTTTATCAGTGCTACTTTTTCTTATTTCTTTGTTGGGTTTCTTTATTTCTTAAGGATTTGGTTGTCTTGTTACATGTAGCAAATGTTTTTTGTTTGCCCTTTGTCATTTCATTGTGTCATGATATGTTTATGGCATGGCGTTATGGCGTCTGCGTACGGTCAGCCGCGCCCCTGTCTTTCTCTACGACTGCAGTCACGTGGCTCTGACTCCTGACAGCCCAGGGGTTCTCTCCAAGTGAGGAGCTCCTCCATGAATTCAGGACCCAGACATCCATGCTGAAAGGGGAGGCAGTCATACATCTTCCTCACATCGGATTAAAGTTCATCCCTGCGGTGGAGACAAGACATATCGCACGTTTGTAAGGGCGGATTGGACGGGGGCCCTTTGGGGGCCGTGCCGTGGGATCTAACCAGCAGTGAAATATGAGGAAGGGAGCATTTCAGAAGCAGAAAAGGCCACTCTGTCCTGCACACCTGTCCTCTTAAAATTTATCTTAATCCTCCATTCCTGATGTAGTGCCATCTGTCGCCACGCCTTCCCTCCCTCGAAATAAGTCAGGGGCTTGAATTAATTTTTTGCTACATTTGCCTTGTCTCTTCATTGACTCCATATGTTCATTACCTGCCGTGTGCAGCCATTCCGGCCTCACGCCCTCTGCCTCTGTTGCAACGCCCCGGCTTTTATTTCTTTACCTTGGTCTACAAAATACGCTTTATTGTCCTTGTTAATCTCTCTACTGATATCACCGCAAACTCTATGATTTTTTTTTTGAGAAAATTAGAGCAATGTTTAAAGACCTTTTATTTTTCACCGGTGGAATAAAAAGAGGTGACTTCCAACTGACCGCCCCCTCGCCAGTTCATGCCGTAGACGAGTTTCCCTTGGACACAATCTGGGTGTTTTCAAAACCCGACCTTGTCACTTGATGCTGTAGAGAACAGAAACATTGGAGGGAACATGGGGCACATCAAGGCAGGGGAGCTGCAGGGACCCCGGCGACCCCATGCTGCTCAGAGCTGAGGGCTGAGCCGCTGGCCCAGCTGGCTCCTCCCAGGGAACGCAAGGCGCCAGCGGCCGCTTCTTCTGCTTCCGTGGGAAATTCTGCGTGGGCGGCAAAAGGGACACTTTGCATGCGACTCGGGCACCTTGTGCCCCGGGAAGTGAGAGGCGGCTTTCCTCCTCCGGGAAGTGTGTGCGGGCCGGGCATCCTGGCGGCAGGTTCGGCCGACGGCTCCTCTGTTCCGAGAAACCTGGCTTTGTATTTTCTAGCTTAGTTCCGAAGGGAATGGAGTAGCCACCCGGCACACACGACCCGACTCACCCCTCAGATGTAGGTTGTGAGGAAGTGTCCTTACTCCCTGCCTCACGCGCTTCCGCCTTGGGGATGCCTTCTGGGAGTCAAATCGGCTGGTTAATCACTGCGACGAGCAGCGTTTGTCAGAGGCCCTGATGTCACCAGTGTTGTCCATATTTGTGGGACAGTGACGGGGCATCTGGCCAGACTCTGACACACGGTTGTGATCTAGTTGGGGTGATAGCCGAGGGGTCTGACGGTGATTTTGCAATGGGTGCTCAGGTCGGATGGTGGAGACTGGCCACAGGCCACAGACACAGCCCTGTGGCCTGCGTGGCTGGGAAAGGCCCACGCACACCAGCCTGCGCCTCCTCTGCCTGCACCTGAGGGCCTTGGGAGGGGGCTGGGTGTTTTCCAGTCAAATCAGGAGGTGGCTCTCACTGGACCCAGCCCTGGACCCCATCCCCCAGCGCGCAGCCTGTCCCACAGGCACCCTGCTCTCCCTCTGGGCTCTCTCTCTCTCTCTCACACACACACACACACACATACACACACACACACACGCAGAGGGGGCCTGTCGTGGGCTCTGGGGTGCATGGGTCCCAGGGCTGGAGCTCAGGGACTCAGGTCAGGTGTGCCACTAACGAGCTCCCCAGCCACGAGACCTGAGCTGCACCCCAACTTCGTCTGCACAGGGGAGCCACTGGGAGGACCCAGTGAGATGTGCCCCAGGCAGACCTGAGTGGCCGGTCCCCAAGCCTCCGCTGCCCTCACTGCAGGGCCTCGCTCCTTCCTTCTGCAGCAGAGGGTGGGACTGAGTGCTTGCGCTGCCCTCCAGGCCCCCCCTGCAGCCTGTGTGGCCATGCTGCTCACTCATCGCACAATCATTCTCCCTCCACAAACACGCTTCTTGCCAGCGCCCAGGCCTGCCCCCGCCCTGAGCCCCAGCCGCGAGGAAGGGCCACGCTGTCCCTGCCCCCATGGGGCCCGAAGGACGGTGGCCACCGGGACGGGTGACACCCTCGCAGGTGACCCTGGCCAGGCCCCAGCAGGACTCTCGCAGGCTGGCATCCCGGGAAGTAGGGCTTCCGGAACAGTCTTTGCAGGCTGTGTGAACACACATGCACACACTGTGCTCCTCCTGAGCTCAGGCCGGGACCCCCGGCCCCCTCCCCACGGCATCCCGCTCTGCCCTCCCTGGCCCGTCCCCCGGCCACTGTCCAGGCCTGGGAGCGAGGCTCGGCCCCGCCTCCGTGCCTGCCTCCAAAGCCCGACGTTGGTCATTGTCGCTGTAGGAGCCTCAGGGCCAGACCAGGCTGGAGCAGTGCAGCCCAGCGTGACCCGCAGAGGAAGCTGGCAGGTGGCTGAAGCGCTTGCCCTTGACCCCTCTGTGCTCCGCAGTCTCCCGGCTCGGCCCTGCCCGGGCTGCCCTCCCTGCACTCGCGCCTGCTTCTAGTAATCTCAGAGGAGAGACCTGCCCCTCCCCGCCCCTCCCCCCCGCCCCCCTCCCCCATTCTGGGCCGCCAAGGGCCACTGTGTCTCTGAGGACATCTGCTCTAAGGTCACTAGGCCTCTGAGTGTGAGCGTGTGCACACACATGCATGTGCACACAATAGGCAGTGCATATGTACAGGTACCTGCACACACTGACACACGCGCTCATGATCATGTGTGACACATAGCACTTGTGTGTGTTCATGTGACACAAACACATAGCACACCATATCCATGTGCACACGTGAATAACATGCTCACAACACACACGTTTATGCACAGACAAAACACATGTAACACATTTGTCCACACGCAAGCAGTAAAATACACCGTACACACAACACATGCATACAACACGTGAAAACACACAGTACACATGCTTAACACACATGCGTGCACACACACGCTGTACACAAGCACTTTCATATACACAGCGACACACACAGTGCAGGCACGTTCATGTGTACACACGGACGTGTACACATGGCAAGCACACGTGTAAACACAAACACATGTGCAAACAGCACGCATGGACAGACACACAACACACACCATGCACACTACACACACAAACACAAGGTGTGTGTATGATGAGTGCGCGTTTGGTTGTACAGAACTGCCTGAACTCATCTGAATGTTGAGGCATCTTTTCTGATTTCCCTGCGGGACTTCCTAGCGAGTTCTCCCTGACCTTTGCCCCCAGGGCCCCCCCCACCCCCGCCTGGCCTGCCCTCCTCCAGCTGGCGGAGCGGCTCCGGAGAGGCCTGGCGGGGCCCGTGCGTCGCATCCCCGTTCACCGCCCCCCCCCCCCCGGCATCTTTCTGCCCTCGTGGAGCTCGGCCCTGAGCCCCGCAGGACGCCCGCCACCTGCCCCGCGCACTTCTCAGCGTGTGCGCTGCCCGGCTTCCCGCAGGAAGGGGTCTCCGCGCGTGAAACCCATCCTGAACGAGCGTAAGCGGGCCCGGCCTTCAGGCCAGCTCCTCCCGGGCGCGGAGAAGACGCGAGGCGCGGCCGGGCCCCGGGCCCTGGCTGCTGAGCCCCGCGGGGGCCGCATCCGGCGGATCCGAGATCGGCGCGGCGCCAGCGCCCACGTGGACACGGAGACGGGTTCCTCATCCTCATCCTCATCCTGCTGAAGGTCAACGCGGAGCAGGCCAGAGCTGCAGGCATCCTGCCGTCCGTCCTGCAGGGGGAGCGGGGCACGCGGGCAGGGGGGCGGTGCGGCGGGAGCGGGGCACGCGGGCAGGGGGGCGCCGATGAGGGGCCACTCTGCCCGGAGACGAAGTGATGGGTGGTCTCACCCCGAGACGTCCGCGTCCTCCAGCTGCCACGCCGCGTGGTTCTGGGGGTGCTCTGAGCGCGGGGTCACGTGTGAATCTGGAGCCGGGGGGTTGGGCTCCCCGGGGCCGGTGTCCTCACAGCGTCCCTACAAGGAGAGAGGAAGTAAGGTGAGGGGTGAGGACAGAGTCAGAGCGACACTGGGGCACCAGCAGGGGCCGCGGGGAGACGGAGGGGCCGAGGTCGCAGGCCGACAAGGCCGGCAGCAGGTCTGGCCTGGAGCCCCCGGAAGGAAGGGGTCGCCTCCATGCTGCCCTGGGGGCCCACCCCGCCTCCTGACTCGCAGGACTGAAGTGTGTTGTGTCCGCCGCTGAGTCAGTGGAAATTTGCTAGAGCGGCAGGGCCGAGAGCAGGGGTGGGGTGGGGGGGAGGCCTGGAGGCCTCGAGGCCAGGGGAGCAGCGGCGCCAGAGCCGGGGGTGTCAGCACGTGCAGGGCCGCAGGAGAATGCGAGTCAGGAGCATCTGTGAGGGAGGCTGCGAATTTGCTCTCTCTCCAACAGGGAATGCGGTGCGGAAGCATCTAGAAGCCTGGTCTGTGTTACAGGGCTGACTGCAGGTCAGGGCGCTCAGCTCCGGGACAGCGAGAGCAGGGGAACATGGGGCCTGGGAAGGGAGCTGTCAGGGACCCACGGAGGCTGGCAGGAGGGACACATGGCGGCCGTGGAGGCCAGCAGCGTGGCCAGGCGGTCAGGGCTCTGTCTTCCCGGGGTCTCCCATGGGTTCCTGTTGAATTTCTAGAAACTCAGATGGTGGCCTCTTTTTTCCAAAATGGCCGATGAATAAAAAGTGAGTCCCCAGCTCTTCTCCTCTGTTAACACATGGACATGTCCCTTGTCACGTGGCCGTGGCCCTGCCCGACTGCGTAGAAACACCGTCCACGAAGGAGTGTCCCCGCATGAGCAAAAGGGTGCCGTCTGGCCACGTGCTCAGTCCGTCCACGCCGAGTGCCAGCAGGCAGGGTCCCCAGCCCCAGCCCGGCGCCTGTCCCTGATGTCACGGGCCTGGGGAGCAGGCAGGCCGGCGGGCAGCAGCCGGGGCACCGAGGAGGAGGGAGTGGGAGTGGCACCGCCAGCCGGGGTCTCCCTCCCTGACCTGGGCAGTCCCAGAGCCCAGTTCTCTGAACAGCCTGCGTCCGGCTCCAATTCGGGGCGGCGCCCGTTTATGGAATGCACACCTTTCTGGGGCGCGAGCTCCGGCTCGTGCTGGGTGTGTGCTGATGAGCAGGCACAGGGCCTTCCTTTCCGGATCTCACTGTCTCCTCGTGGGGACGGTCAGACATCTTGCTTTTGTTTTGTTTCCCCCAATATCCTTTTCCCCGTCTTGCTTAACTGTAAGACTTCAAACTCCTAGCTGCCCCACGGCCACCTGAGAGCGAGGCTTTGCTTCCCTGCTTTCCTGCTGCTGACCGTGGCCGTGTGAATAAGCCCCAGCAAAGGGGCATCACAGAAGGACTGTGTTCGAATTCCAGAAGCACTGTTTTCAGGGAGACGACATAAACGACTCGTCCCTTTGTCCTTGCTGGGTGGGATGGGAATGCGATGGGAGCGCTCCAGCAGCCTTCCTGAAGTGTGAGTTATGATCCTCTCTGGGGAAGCTGGTGTTTGTGGGGCTCTCACACCAGCTCTAGACGGCTTCTCTCTGAACTCACATAACTTGAGATAATAATGAACTTCGGTCTTACTTAGCCCCAGTCATTTTGAGCGTTCTGTCACTCGCACGGCTGAGATTGTCCCCCAAAATGTGGGGAGACAACAGTCACACAAACAAATAAGGTTTGTTTGCGGCAGGTGACCTGATGGGAATGACGTCAGGCAGTGATATGAACGTGCGGGCAGGGGAAACGGTCCCTGGGAAAGGCCCAGAATTGGCTTCATGAAGACAGCTTCTCATGGGAAAGGGGAATGACAGAGGCGGAGGGAGGTCCCAAGCAGAGGCCGTGCGCTCAGCACGGCCACACGCTAATCACGGCAGAGATGATGCTTGCCAGGGTTTCGGTTAATGCAGTATAATAACGGGCACCTCTGAGGATTTACAGAATCTCTGCGAGGGACGAAAACCCAGTTTGCTTGGTTAGCCTCAAGGTGGGCCTCTGGCTCCCGGAAGCAAGCTGCAGGAAGGGAGGGGAGCCCGGCCGGGGCTGGCCCCCCTCGCCCCCCGGGTTCCCTGAGAGGCTGCTCGGGTCCCCTCCTGCCCCCACATGTACATCGCCACCACTGAAGGAAGGCGAACTCTCTCTGTCTAGATTTAAAGTTCTCCAGGAGGGCACGTGAATGATTCCTCAAGTTAAAAAGCAAGTCCCTGTGAAGGCCAGCTTCCTGTGCCAGACTGCCCAGGCTGAGGTGCGCCCAGGGCCACGGAGACACCTATTCCTGGGTGTGTCTGGGACGCTGTTTCTGGAAGGATTAGCATGTTAACTGGTCAGCTTAGTAGAGAGGACTTGCCCACCAGTGCAGGGGAGGGGTGCGGCACCCACCAGTGGGGGAGAGGGAGTTGGCACCCACCAGTGAGGGGAGGGGTGAGGCACCGACCAGTGGGGGGGAGGGGGTGGCACCCACCAGTGAGGGGAGGGGGGAGGCACCCACCAGTGCAGGGGAGGGGGTGCGACACCCATCAGTGAGTGGGAAGGGGATGCAGCACCCACCAGTGCAGGGGGAGGGGGTGCGGCACCCATCAGTGCAGGGGGAGGGGGTGCACCCACCAGTGAGGGGAGGGGGGAGGCACCCACCAGTGGGGGGGAGGGGGTGCACCCACCAGTGGGGGGAGGGGTGCGGCACCCAGTCTTGGAGGGCTGAACGGGACAAAACTGCAGGGCAGGGGGAGTTTTCTCCCTGCTTCTGCTGGACCCGGTGCCCTGGGGACAGGCCTTCAGGGACGGGATAGAGGTCGTGTGAGCTGCATTCCTGGGCCGGGGGCGGAGGTGCTGAGTGGTAGGGATGAACCCAGGCAGAGGGCAGAGTCTGTGCCAGTGTGCAGCCCGCCCGCCCTGACCGCGTGCCAGGGGCCCCGTCCTGTGTGCCTGGCGCCCACTGAGCGCCAAGGCCGAGCTGCGTCAGGACCCCTTCCCTCTCACACACGCTTCGAGTCTATGGTCACTTTGCTGCTGAGTCTCCCTCTCCTAGAACACTCCCCCCACCCCTGCCCAGGATGACACCCCCAGGTCCCTGTGTGAGCGCCCCTCAGCCCCGTCTCAGGGCTCCCACCCACCTGCCGACCGCTGCACCCGGACAGTCCTGCTCTGCCCGGTGTGCGACCTCGGGTACCCCCCGCGCAGGCCTGGGCTCCAGCCCTGCCCCCGTGAGCAGGGTCCTGTCCCTGGTGCCAGCCGGGCACCAGATGGGCCGACTGGTGGTGAGGAGGAGGGGTTAGCCTCAGACGGGATCCGATGCAGTGATACCGAATCCTGTGGCTTCTATTCCATGGTGTTCTAGAAGCTAAGCTTTATACACGCCCTCTACGTCTTACAAATTTAAGCAGAAGAGAAATTGTTACAAAAATTTCTTACTCTCCAGGCTCATATAAAACAATCTGCATTTAAGAGAATCTTAAGAGGTAACATCTTCCGACTATTACTACTGGCTGGGCTTGAACTGCATGAGAAGTAATTGCTGAAATGCAGATAAATAGAATATAATCAGTAGTAAGATTCATCCTCTTAACCATCCAGGAAATGTTTTAATTTAGAACTTTCCTCAGCTAAACCTCGCTTTGAAGGCGTTACTTCAAAAATTAATACATTACAGGTTTTTTTCTCTTTCTAAACAGATTTTCTAACAAGCCAACCTTTCTGGTGTATCTGTCTGAATTTCCTAGGCTGGTGCCTGCTTTCCTGAGAGCGCTGTTGGATTGTGAGACACACGCCTGTGACCCGACCCGGATAGAGCCCGGCTTGCACCAAGAAGGAGAGCTCTTTGGAGCCGCTTCTGGGCTTAGCAGGCCCGTTGAGGCTGCCCACCCTTTGTGACGATTTGCAAGTGCGTGAAGGGCAGCAAAGCGAGCTTCGAAGGCAACCCAGGAAGTGAGTCCCCAGGAAGGTGGACGAGAGGCAGGGCATTACGTAAGTCCCGGGGGGCGCAGGCGTCCCCGGCCACGGCCAGCCACCCCCCGCGGCCCTCCTGTCCCGTGGGGCAGAAGCACTGCTCAGAACTGCCACGCCGAGCTGCTGTCCCCGGGGCATGGCAGAGCCCGGCCCAGCCGCCCCCGGAGCCCGTCTGAGCCCGGACAGGCCGAGTCCCTGCGCAGATGGCACACGTGACCCACCCGCCTCCTGGCTCCTGGGAGTGACGCTGTCCCTTGAAGGAGGCTCACCCTGGTCCTTCTCCCTGCCTCTTGGCTAAGGGCCACTGAAGTCCCCAGATGGAGAACTCCCACCCCCCACCCCCCACTGGCAACCCAGATCCCTCCCCAGGCGAGGGAACCCAGTGCAGCCCCGCAGCACCCCCTCCATCCCCTGGGGCGCGGCCCTCCCTTAACACACCCAGCCAGTGACCCCAGTCCCTCTGCCCAGGGACAACCGGGCCTTCAGCTGGTGCATTGGCCACAGCAGCCAGTCTTCCCGAAGTTTCCGGGGCTGTCCTGATTTGGGGACGCACTGCAGCCCGGGGACAGCTCTGCAGCAGGCGGGGGAGGGCCAGGGTGTGACGGCCCGGTGGGACCCAGAGCTGGCTGCCTGACACGGCGACCCCTCAGGCTAACGCCGTGTCCTAATTCCCAGGAGCTCCGGGCAAAGTCAGACGTCAACCCCTGCAGCCCTGGAGAAGGTCCCCTGGTGTTCAGATACCTGGGCAGAGACCTCCTCCGCCTGAGCAGGTGTCAGGGGGCCGCTCAGCTCCCACGCCCCCCCCCCCAACAGTGGGCTGGAGCCACGCCGCGCAGAGCTCTGCTGAGCACAGGGCGCCAGCCGCCAGGCCTCCGGGTGCTGGGCGTCAGGGAGACGGGGAGACAGAGCGGGGCCAGGGCTGTCTCGGGGAGGGGCCACCGTCCCGGTGCAGCGTGCAGGGTGGTCACGCGGGCCCTGGGGTCTGCCTGGGCGGGGCGCAGGGGAGGCTCGCCAGGGAAAAGGCCGGGCCGGCGTGTGAAGAGGGCGCCGGCGTCAGCAGGGGCGGTGCTGTCCGCGTGTCAGAGCGTGAAGCGTGTGCTGGGGAAACAACACTTGGTCCGTTGTGCCTGCTGCCCCGGGTCACGGCCGCACACGCCTCCTCTTCTGCTGGTCACAGCCTCCTGAGATGGTCGCCCCCCGCCCCCAGAGGGCCGCCCAGCAGGCTGACCCCATCCCGACCAGAGCCGCCATGGAATGGAACTTGAGTGCACAGGAGCGTCCTGGCGGCCGTGGGCCACGACACAGCACACCAGCCGACGACCCCCCTGCCAGAACAGACGCGAGGGCCGGGCTTCGGCCCCACTCCCACCCCACCCCCGGGGCTGGAGCCCTGGGCCCCCCCAGGGGCCTTCGTCCCATTGATTCTGTACCACGTCCGGCCCAGGAGGGCGCTGGGAGCGCCTGCGGGTGGCTGGTTCCTTACGCACGTTGTGACTCAGAAACAGCAGCGACATGCTCAAGGTCACCTGGTGTGAGTTCAGCTTTCCAGGAAGGCAGCCAGGGTCAAGGACACAGAGCCCCGGTTGTCAGCTTCACTGCTGTGATGTGTGACACACAAAAGAACACGGGCTCCAGGGGCAGGGAGGATGGCGGGGGTCCACCCCGTGTGAAGGAGACGCGCCGCGCGGCTAGCCGGCACGGACAGAGCCCCGGGCGAGCTGCCCCTCCTGGGTGAGGGGGAGCAGAGCCCCCGGCCGGGCCCGTGCGGGGCTGACACTGCACCGGCGTTTCATCTCCACCTGCAGAGCCCTGTGTCTCCGGGCCCGGAATAGCTCAAGTAGGCTGCGACCTCGGCAAGCACCCTTGAGAGGCTCTTGAGGCGCCTTGAGAAATTGCACACGAGGCGCTCTGCATCTGGCCGGATCTATTATTCATGCATGCATGTTTCAGAGAGCACGGTAATTTAGAGTCTCTCGGAGAGCCCTCTGCAGCAGCCATAAACCACGTTGCATGTGCTCCAGGGAGAAATTAGCTTCCCCTTGCTCGGGCTGGGGGTCACGCTCGAGGATTCACACAGACGGGGCGCGGGGGCCGGCAGGTGGGCCGGGCTGCGGGTCCCCCCAGGCCGATCCTGGACGACCTTCGGGGCCACCGCCTCCTCGCAGACGAAATGAGACTCGGGCTCTGGAGGCCGTAGGGTCCCGGGGCCGGCCTTCGACTTGCATCCCTGCTCCTCGGGCGACCCACGGTGAGGGACACAGTGCCCCTCCCCCCCCCCCCCCCTGCAGAGCTGCCGAGCCTGCCTCTTGTGCTTCAGGACTCGGAAACAGGGAATGCACAGCACCTGGCACGTACGTAGTTCGTGTATTTATTTCCGTCTTCATAGCCCTCGTTTTAAAAAAGGCATAGCTTCTACATCTACAGAGTGTAATAAATTCAGAAGCACAGATTTCCCCAGAAAACGTAGCACCAGGATGGCAAATTGAGACACTAGCATAGACGCCTCATGCCATGGGGTGGAGACGAATGTGGATGGAAACAGGGATAAACGCCCCACTCAGGGACAGCGCGGGACCTTGGGGGGTCAGGCCGCTGCGGGTTCCCACTCTGCAGAGGGAACGGGGACGTCTGAGTGCCCTCCTTCCTGCCGCAGAGCCAGAGTCTCGTTTCCACCCCCCGAAGCTCTGCTCCTCTCCAGAAAATGAATCGCGTCATTGTGCACGGAGCAGACGGAGCCGTGCCAGCAGCCGCGGGAATGGGGGTCCCACTGCCCCAGCGCCCAGGCTCTTGCGGGCGCGGCCCCCCACTGCCCCGGGCTCTCCAGGGACGTGCAAGGCCCTCAGGCCCCAGCCCGCAGCACCTCCTCCCCTGTCCCCGCCTCCAGGGGCCCTTTCTCCAGCCTCTGTGGGACGAGCTGCCCCAGCCCTGGGGCCCTGCAGCCCTGGGGCCCCTTCCAGCGGAGACTTCGGAGCCCACGACGACCAGCCGGCACCCAGTGGGGCTCCAGCTGCCACCGCAGGTCACTGCCCCGGGGACGGTGACGTTACCCCGGATGCAAGGGCAGGGCCCTGCGTGGGCATAGCAGCCCCTCTGGCTGCACAGCCCTGTGGACCACCACACGCACCAAACTGTTCCGAACAAGATTAATTTTATGTTGTGTGGATTCCACCTCGGTGCGGACAGTAACACCCTGTCCCGTAGGGCAGCCTTCCGGGGTCCTGGGGTCCGCAAGGCTCCACATAGGATGTCAGAGCCATGTCTTCACTGCCTCCGGAGCGACCTGGGCCCCATGGCCACGTGGGGGACCCACACCCAGAGGCGCACTGGGCTTCCAGCCTCCCCGCCCACACTACCCGGCCGCATTGTGTGGGGGGGTCTGGAATGCCCCCTCTGAGGAGGACAAGGCTTTGTGCACTTTCTGATGTCTTGTCGTCGGGTTGGATGGCGCGCGGTGGCCGCCACGCACACGGCCGTCGGAGCCCCGCCGCGCCCTGGAAACGTGTCTCTGCCCCTGTCGCCTGTGGTTCTGTGCTGACCTGGTAACCGGCCTCGGCCACGTCGGTCTCTGTGGTCCTGGAGCCTCGGAGGGGCAGCGGCGGTCCTGCCCCGGAGGGGGCCCCTCCGAGCCTCCGCGGACTCTGCGCCTGCGTGGGGCAGCAGGGAGGGGCGTGGTGAGGACGCAGGACCCCAAATCCTGCCGGGGGCTCCTGCGGGGGTCCCAGCAAGACGGCTCTCCTACTGCCTCTGAGGCAGGCCCTCCTGGGGGCTACAGAGGGTCAGGTGCAAGATGGCCAGCTCCCAGAGGGGCTGCTGCAGGCCCGCCAGCTGTACCCCGGGAGCGCCCCAGGGCCTGAATGGGGTCAGGTCGGGAGCACTTGCGCCGGAGAGCAGTGGAGGCACTCAGCCAGCGCCTACTGCATGCCCAGCCTCAGAAGAGCCGTGGGAGCGCCCCAGCCCGGGTGCCGGGCTCTGCAGGGCTGGGTCCAGCGGGGGCGGGGTCCGGGGCCCTGAGGCTCACGTGAGTCCTCCGGAAGGTTTTCCTTGCAAGCTGTTCTCCGCAGAGTCCCAGTGGGGAATCGGGAGACGTCAGGTAGAGGAAGGAGGCAGTGTAGACGGGAGGAGGAGCCGTCCCAGAGGGCCGGAGGGAGAGCGGCCAGAGCTCTGAGGACAGAGGCGAAGGGAGGGCCCAGTGAGGTGACTCCGCCAGGGAGGCCGGGCCGGTGGGACTGACCGGAGCGGGGTGGTCAGGGCTGCCTTGGAGCAGAGCTCCGTAGCCCCAGTAGGGGGGCGGGACGGGGAGAGGATGGGGGGCGGGATGGGGGGCCAGGATGGGGGCGGGATGGGGGGCAGGGAGGGGGCGGGATGGGGACAGGATGGGGACAGGATGGGGGGCGGGCCGGGGGGCCGGGATGGGGGGCACTCAGGGCAGGACTGCAGGCAGGGGAAGTGCAAACGGAGGTCAGGG
Source organism: Hyaena hyaena (assembly GCF_003009895.1). Lineage (NCBI taxonomy): Eukaryota > Metazoa > Chordata > Mammalia > Carnivora > Hyaenidae > Hyaena > Hyaena hyaena. The sequence continues at coordinate 244,797 of NW_024081246.1, read as the reverse complement.
AGAGGGAGGAGGGCGGCCTGGCAGGGAAGTGGCAGTGAGGACTTGGAGAGGCAGGGTCTGGAGCTCCCGGAGGTGGGGAGGGAAGGGGGGAGGGGGACGGTGCCGGGGACAGGGAAGGGGAGGGAGGAGACGAGGAGGAAGGGGTCTCTGCGGTGTGCTTGCCAATGACCCCCTTCCTCTGGGACGTGTGGACGGAGGCAAAGGCCCCGGTTCTGATGTGGGCACTGTGGGGGGGATGCCGCTGCCCCCCTTTAAGGCTCTGGGCGGGGACAGTGTCCCGAGAGCAGCCGCCGTGGGCCGCCGACTCGGTGCCGCGGTTTGCGCTGGGCACAGCCTCTCGTGTGTAGGACCAGGACTGTGCGCTGAGTGGTGAGGCCGGCGGGGAGGGCGCTGGTTGTGCAGGGGGCTCAGGGGGCTCAGGACGCAGTGTCTCCACAAGCACCAGCTCTTTGCCCCGCCCCCCACTCTCCTACTCCAGCCTTCGCGACCCCATGATGCTCACCTACGTGGGCCATCCTCACCGGACCTCAAGTAAGTTTTGTCATAGAAGCACCCAGAGCGGACCCAGGGAGCTCTCCCCTCGCGTCTGGGCCGGAGTCCGGGCCCTTCCAGCCCACAGACGTGGCGGAGGCGACGGGATTGTGTGGCGACTTACGGCAAAAGCGAAGACAGCATTCAGATGTAGTAAGATCCCTAGTGGGCTTGACTTCAAGTCCATGAAGATCAGTCTGGGCGGGCCTGACCTAATCAGAAGAGGCGTGGGCTTCTGCGGGCTCAGAGATGCCTGCTGATCTTGGGGAAGTGAGCAGCTGTCCCGTGAAGGCCACGTGGTGGTGACCTCGGGTGGCCTCTGCAAGCTGAGGGCAGCCCCTAGCCGACAGGGAGCAGGGAGGTGAGACGTCAGCCCCCCATTACAAGCAACCGAATCCTGACATCCTGACAGCAACTGAGTGCTGTCGTTGGAGTCCCTGAATCCAGAAAGGGGCACCATCCGGCTGGGACCTTGCTGCGGTTTGAGGCGCCCAAACTGGAGGCCCAGCGGAGCCGGCCCTGACCCTGACCTTGGACACTAGGACCTAATAAATGAAGTTGTTTTCAGGTGCTGAGTTTTGTTGCACAACAGTTTCCAAAGCCTATTTCTGCGTCGTGATGCTTGTTACTCTTTGTCCTAACAATGGCCCCCATGACCTCCTTGAACCTCAGGGATGGACATCGTCCAAAAACAGGCCAGCATCAGCCTTTCTTAACCTCAGCTGGGCTACACCCTGAACGAAGATTGCGGCCCTGAGCCACTGTGCGAGACTGAGCTCCAGGTCTCCCAGAGCTGCCGTGTTGGTGGAGGTGGAGATGGCCCCTGGGGGGAGCGGTGGACCTCTGGCGGCCCCCTAGAGGTTCTGAGTATTGTTTCTCGCTGTGAAATAAGTGTGACAATATTGGGCGATTGAGCGAGTCGTGTTTGCACACTGAGGGATAGGAAAGCCTTCTCTGAAAGCGAAAACGTGGGGCTTTCTAGACAAGAGGGAATAAAACAGCTACAAACAGAACTTCAACAAGATCCCAGCATCAGCAGCCACACGGTGGACGGGAGGCGCGCTGGGAGGGGCGGGTGTGGAGGGACGGTGGGCAGGGGCCACAGAGACCCCAGCAGACAGGACGGCCGTGCAGCAGGGCTGCTGGGGTGCAGGCGAGAGACCAGCTTAAAGCTGCAGCTGGTGGAGGAGGAGCAGATCCTGGGAGGCGCCGGGCATCTAAAACGGAGGCCAGACCACAGAGTGGGCACTTCAAGCCAGAAAAGCAACGTGATAGAGATCACTTTTTACGAACCTTGAGCAGAGTCATGGGGGTGGGGCAGAGGCGTGGGGGGTGGGACTGGTGTGCGTGGTGGGGCACGGGACGTTCCCTGGTGCCCCTGCCCAAACTCAAACCCCAAGCCCTATGCACGGACGCGTGGCTGGGGGCAAATCAGAGGCCACTCTCCGCCGGTCATTCCTCAGAGGCAAGACGCCGATGGGCGGGGCCTTCCCAAGGTCACTCAGCAAGTTAAGGGCCACGGCCAACATGGGACTGGCCTCAGTTGAGGGCTCTCAAGGGAACCTGGAGGCCACCTTGCCTGACATCACTTTCAAGGACATTCTCCGACCCCGTGCTGTCAACGGTGCTGAAGACAATTAGGAAAATTTCTTTTGTGGCTCCAGTTTCTTTGCCAGACACCTGCTTCTTCTTTCTTTACTTGTGAGCCTCTCCTGCCATGAGGCGCCCTCTTTCCAGGACGGAGTTACCAGAGGTCTGGCCACGGCGGCCTGACTGGGTAAGAAGTTGCTCGGGTACCTTCGTTCCACGGATGGGCTTCGCAGAATGGTTTATCAAAACCTTGTGAACTTTCCCTCTGGCTCTTTATCGAAGGCTTAAGAAAGGGAGTCTATTTGCATGTTAAGATGAGGGAAAAGAACAACCATTTGAAAAGATAAGAGTTGGAATTTATAAGCCTTTACAAACTGCTATTTCTTTCATGGAGAGAAAATAAAAATGGGAGATAGTAAGGAGTCGCAGTGGTGCTGCAGATACCATCATTTAGAGGATTCTGAAACCTGGTATAATTTATCATTATATAAGATGCTTTGGTCCACAAGATCAAAAGCGACTGACGTTATCTATGTGCGCGCAGCCCGGCTGAATCGCTCTTCAGAATCCCAGACAAACATTTCATTAGTCACCATTCATCAGTAAATTGGGATGAAACGCCAAAACACTTCTTTAAAAAAGCTGGATTGCATTTCCTACATGTGGCGCTTTAAAAAATAACCATTCATGTTGCACTTCTCTTTCAAGTGTTCAAACTCTGCTGCTTTACAAATATTTGCTTAGTCTCCATGACCCTCTTTCTCAGTCGCAAGTACTATTCTTTTCATTTCTGAGGCCGGGGGAGGAGATATAAGCTATTCCAATGCTCGGAGTCAGTCTGCTCTTGGCCAGGAAGAAAATGGCTTTTCAGGAGAAAAGCTATTGAGTTCAGTCCGGCAGCGGCTGTGCCACCGTTTGCCTGAAGTTGGCAGGTGTTTGACCCAAATGACCAAGGGCCGTCCCGTCCCTCCAACACAGACACATGGGTGGGGGGAAGGGGGGAGGGGGGAGGGGTGATGTCCTAAGAAGCCCCCGGGCTGTGCGCTGAGACACTGAGGTTGCACGGAGGATTCAAGGCACGGGCCGTGTCACCCGGAATGCTGTGGAGGGCCCACATTCCTGCCTCCGCCCCGACTGGGAACAAATCCAGGTGGGGACTCGTGGCCAGCAAGGATGGCTCTCCCTGAGCTTTGCCATCGTAACCCGACAGAGGGGTTCTGCCCGCAGCTGAGATGAAGAGGCTGGTCACAGACCACTCTTCATCCAGAGCAAGTTGAAAAGTCTTATTTTTGGGGCGCCTGGGTGGCTCAGTCGGTTAAGTGTCCAACTTTGGCTCAAGTTATGATCTCATCGCTCATGAGTTCCAGTCCTTTTAGCTTGCTTCAGATTCTGTGTCTCCCTCTCTCTGCCCCTTCCCTGCTCACACTCTGTCTCTCTATCTCTCTAAAAAATAAATAGGCATTTAAAAAGTTAAAAAAAAAAGTCAGATTTTTTAAGTGAGTTGGAGGACACCACAGGGCTGCTGCACCGCCAAGGCTTCGGATGGAAGATCCAAGAGAGAGAGAGTGGGGAGAGCGTCTGGGGAGCCTCACGCCCCGCCCAGGACACTCCAGTGTCGGCAAAGTGCCGATCCCTTGACTTCCTGGCGCTTTCGGGGACAACGGGAGCCAGGACCCCGGAGGAGAGGCAGGTGCCTGGTTCTGCTGTAAACCTGCCGCTGCCCCTGGGGACATTTGCCGCCTCCTGAGGGCAGACAGGGAAAGATGCTCAGAAGCTAAGCACAAACCCCTGGAGCTGTTGGTTTGGAACAGTGAGATTCTTGGTGTCATGGGGCTGAATCAGAGATCAGCAGGTGGATGGACGTTAGCAAGTAGTCGAGGGTTTCAGTGGGAAACCTTGGGAGGTCATCCTAGGAGAAGAGAGAAGAGGAACATGGGACCCTTGCAAAGTGCATCGAAGCAAGTGAGCAAGAGGCCCAGCATCCTGCTCACGAAGGAAGTCAGCCCGTGGTCTGGGTCCCTGTTTGGAAGACAACTTCGCCCAGAGCCTCTGCAACTTCTCATTCAAAATACCTAACATTTTGTAAGGTTCACCAGGCATAGCCAAGAAAGGGAACCAAGAAAAAAAAAGGACATTTATTGGAGGACAGTACAGTTATCGGAGTCACAATACGTGGACTTTAAAATAGCTTTGATTAACAAGTTGAAGCAAAGATGAGGAACTTAATCAGAAAATCCAAATTCACAAAGAAGTGCCAATTAATACTTTTGGCATTAAAATTTTCAACAACTGAAACTAAGATTCAATTAGTAAGGTTGGGTTTAAAACCTGGAGAGAGGAGTTGATGATCAGACAATGGGTAGTAGAAGATACCCAGACTCCCAGGCAGAGAAGGAAGACCACAACAGAGAGGTGTAGAGCGCGAGGAAGGAGGCGCCCAAGGCGCGCAAGCATGGCATCATTCAGAGAAGTGAGCCTCTAAAGAGCGAATGCGGACGATTGTCCAAAGCGGATGATGGAACTGGAGTCCCAGACAGAAAATCGACGTGGCCCCTGCGTAGCACTGGCACGAAGGGAACGAAGCCTGACACTGTAACCAAACTGCTTGAACTCCGAAGACAAAGAGAGAAATCGTAGATGCAGTCAGAGAACACGTAATTATGACCGCCAGAGGAGGAACAAAAATCTCAGAGGTTGGCCTGCCCACGGAAGCGATGGCAAGGAGAAGACAACAGAGCGACTCGTGTAAAACACCGCGAGGAGGAACCGGAGCCTGAGCTGGAGCCAGAGAACATGCCCTTCACAAGTGAGAACGTAACAAACACTTTCCATCATGAGCAAACGCTGAGAGGGTTTGTCGCCAGCAAATATACACTGAAAGGAAAAAAAAAACATTTAAGAAGAGTCTTAGAGGAGAATGCTCTAGGAAGAAAATAAATAATACACAGAGAGAGACACACAGAAATCTAGTGAGGAATAAAAGCAAGAGAAAGGGGAGAAGGGAAGTACCTAGGTAGTTATGAAGAAATATTAACTGTACAGTAATAATAATAATTGATGTGGTCTGACACATGGGGATTAAAAATGCACAGTAATAACATGGAGAGAGGTAAATGCCTTTATCTCCTAAGGTTATAGCACTGGCTAAGGGGTGGCACTCGTATGAATTTAGACTGGACTGTTATTAATCAAAGATGCATATTATAACCTTGAATTTATTATTCTAATCTCTTAAATAGAAAGGGAAACTTATAAAATTTATTAAATGATACAGGTAAAAAATTTAAAAAGATATAAATATTAGTTAAATCAAAGAAGGTAGAGGAAAGGAACATCACCTTTTCCTCTGATGATTCTACTCCTGAGCACATGCTCCAAAGAAATGTGCACACGTGTAAATCAAGAGACATGTACAATAATGTTCATAGCAACGTGATTCATAATAACCCAGATTGGAAGGTTGATCAAGAATAAAATGGATAAAAATTATGATATATTTCTGCAACAGAATGCCACAGAGCAATGACTAAACTCAAACTATTGCTACATGAAAGAATATGAGCAAATGCGACAGACACAATCATATGCAAGAAACAAGATACAACAGAGAAGAAAACTAACATATGGGGATTGGCGGCAGAATAGCGCCTCCTTGGGTGGCGTCCCGATTTGGGTTATGTGGGGTTTTCTGGGGACTGGTGTTTTCCTATGTCCTGGGCTGGGTGGTGGTCACATGGGTGCAGCCGCTTTGTAAAAACTCATCAAGTCATAAACAATCTACAAAACTAAAAGGCAACCTATGGAATAAGAGAAGATATTTGCAAATGGCACATCTGATAAAGGGTTAGTATCCAAAATATATAAAGAACTTGTATAACTCGGCACCCAAAAAACAAATAATCCAATTTAAAAAATAGGCAGAAGACATGAACAGACGTTTCTCCAAAGAAGGCATATAGGTGGCCAACAGACACATGAATAGATGCTCAACATCACTCATTATCAGGCAAATTCAAGTCAAAACCACCATGAGTTATCACCCCACACCTGTTAGAATGGATAAAATCAGCAACACAAGAAACAACAGGTGCTGGCGAGGATGCGGAGAAAGGAGACCCTCGTGCACTTTTCGTGGGAATGCAAACTGCTGTGTCCACCGTGGAAAACAATATGGAGTTTCTTCAAAAAGTAAAAAATAAAACTACCCTATGATCCGGAAATCTCACTACTGGTATTTACCCAAAGAATACATAAGCACTAATTTAAGGGGGTACGTGCACCCGTCTGTTCATTGCAGCATTATTTACAATAGCGAATATACGGAAGCAGCCCAAGTGTCCATCGATAGATGAATGAATAAAGAAGATGTGCTGTATGTATACAATGGAATAAAACCCTGCTATCTGCAACAACATAGATGGATCTAGAGAGTATAATGCTAAGGAAATAAGTCAGCCAGAGAAAGACAAGTATTGTATGACTTTTCTCACTTGTGGAGTTTAAGAAACAAAACAAACGAACAAAGGAAAATAAAGAAACAAACCAAAAAACAGGCTTTTAACTACTGAGAAGAAACTGGTGGCTGCCAGAGGGGAGGTGGGGGGGGGGTAGGTAAAGGGGATTGAGAGCGCACTTAGGAGGGACATGAGGAATGTATAGAGATGTGTAGAAATGCTGAGTCGCTATATTGTATGTTAACTACAGCGGAATTAAAAAAAAAAAAAAAAAAAGCCTGGGACATGGCCCCCTCCTGGAGGACATGATCATGCTCTCTGGAGTATACCACAGGCGCTCGGTTACTCAGACTCTCGGGCACCAAGCCCAAGCTCCGGGACAATGCCTCACAGGTCACGGGCGGTGCCTATCTGAGCGCTGACTGGGGGGACGTTCTATGCCAGCCTTTATGATGGGTAACCGTTCCTGCCCTGAGGTTTCTCCAACCATCCTCCGGTCCAGCTCTTGCCTTAATTCTGTGGACATAGGTCCCTACAGCAGAATATGCAGGGTTTTCTCTCATAATTACATGTACCTTTCTGGTGAAATGTAATTCTACGGGCCTGCACCTGTTGTACTAGGAAATAATGTACAGAAATGTTACAGTGCTGAGAAGATGATCGTTATCACGTGATGTGTGTATTTTTGGTGGTTCACAAACCCCGGGTGCGCATGAATTCACTGGATTCTTATATCATCTGTGAGATGCGCCAGGTGGTTTGCCAAGACCACACAGCCTATAAAGGTCAAGCCAGGACTCGAGTCCCTGACTTCTGACTTTAAATTCACTGTGCTGCATGATGCCTCATCTGACCTAAGTCATAGGTTATGTCCCCCATAGAATTAGAAGTTAAAAAAAATCCTAAATAAGTAATTGGATATTAATTTATGTACTAAACAAACAAAAACCTCATCAAGCTGAATATTCATAATATGTGTACTTTTTTGTCTGTGCTGTCCTTCAATAGTATTAATGAAAAACAAAGGTGCAAACCATAGGAGACTCTTAAATACAGAGAACAAAGTGAGGGTTGATGGAGGGGGTGGGTGGGGGATGGGCTAGATGGGTGATGGGGATTAAGGAGGAAATTGTTGGGATGAGCACTGGACATTGGATGGAAGTGATGAATCACCGGCTTCTACTCCTGAAGCCAGGAAGGCCTACACTGTATGTTAACTAACCTGAATCTAAAAAAAAGAAGAAAGAAAAAAGAAGAAAAGCAAAGAAAATGAAATGAAATGGACTGGAATGAAATAATAGAAAAGGAGGAAAAAAAGATAAAACAACAGAAACAAAAACAAAACCCCCAAAACAAAGGTGGATCTTTTACTGTCCACATGCCGCTTCGTAGCCTTGGCATGCGACTCGGTGTCTGGAGGGGAGATTCACTCCTGCCCCGGGGGTTTGTGCAAACCTGATCTCTTCTTTCCACGTGCTCCACACTGCTCTTCCTTCTCTCCTGGGACTCTTCTTAAACTTCAAGCCTGGACAATTTTTTAAACATCTATTTTGGTTCTCAATTCCTAAAACACTCCTGCACACCGAGTTTTACATAAATCCTGATTCCTCTGTAGCCCGTGGACAAATAGCCCTGGTTATTAAGAACCCTGACGTAACTATGACCCCCCCCTCCAGGCCCCACTGATGTAGCGAGGCATTCAGACAGGCTTCCCCCCGTGACTCGTTCATCCAGGGATGTCGTGACAACAGCCCAGAATCACTACGGAAGGGCATCGGTTCTGTACGTCACCATTACTCAATTCAATAGGAAATTGCTGTGAGCTGCTAACAGAGATGAGTGATTCTCTGTCCCTCTCCCTAAGGATATTATCGTCCATTTCAGACACTGGCAGACAAACTACAGCATGTTGAGTATTACAATAAGGCGCCAGGAGAGGAAAGAAAAGGCGCATCCAGCCAGTGATGACTTTCCAAAGAGCGTGGTGCTTGGGCTGAGTCTCAGGGAATAAGAAAGCACTTTACAGGGAAAGAGAAGGTGCAAGAACATTCCAGCAGAGAGAATGTAAGAGCTAAGCCATGGCTGGCCTGAGGCGGATCACTCTCCTGTGGGACTTCCGGCCTCTTTCGTTCTGGAGGCAAACAATGGTGACCCGTCTACAGTGCCAAAACCAACCGCCGAATGTCGGGCCAGCAAGGCCGTGTGCCCCCCGGGTTATGGGACAGTTTCCATTGGCCTCGACTCTCCCGTAAGATCAGTCACTGTGGCGTCTGTTTTCTCATTGCCGCCAGGACCAGAGACCTGACCCGGAGGACCCGAGGCCCCGCCGCTCACCGCGTCTAGACACAGGGTGATGGTGTGTGCTGACAATTGCTTAATGCCTGGACCCCCACAGAAACTGACAGGTGCACACACACAGGCACATAGTTGGGTAAAACTGTGATCCTGCCGAGGATGTGTCGCACCATATTCATAAATAATAATCAATACGTAGTACTCTATTATAAACTGTGTCTAGAAAAATCGATTCCCGCAAAATGCTTTTGTTCATTTTTTTTGAAGCTCTTGGACCGCGGCCGAGCTGTGCCTTGCCACTTACAAGTGAATGTAGTTTCAACACGTATGCTGGTGGTGTGTTCACGTACGCAGCCCACGCCACGTGAGACATGAGACAGAAGTGAAATGACGACCGTGTGCAAAACCTCACTCCAGGGTCAGCAGTGAGTGTGGCTTCGGTGTCGAGTCAGGTAACAGTTTGTGGACTGAGAAGAGTGTTTCCTCAGGGTTCTTACTTCTCCCAGAGCAATGGCTGCACAGACCAGCTACATTTTGGCTTGATCTGCATTCCTAGCACTTTTCACCATCTCGGGAATAGACAGTGGGCAGCACGGGAAGTACATCGTGCTCCAAATCGTGGGCTGTGACATCACCCCACCACGGCTGACTTCAGGCGGTGACACTGCACGAGGCAGGCAGCAGCCTATCACGAATCAGCGTATTTCTACAGGCAGACACGGCAGATGCCAGTGACCTCGAGTGGATACAGAGTAGAACAGGGAAAGAAAGCAGGAAGTAATGAGTTTTGAGATCTGTCGCTGCTATATTTCTTTTGTTTTTAAATATAATCTATTTAATCATAAATTTCTATAATTTCATTCTTTAATGGTTTTTAAATTTAGTTTTGAGAGTGAGCAGGGGAGGGGCAGAGAGAGAGGGAGACAGAGAATCCAAAGCAGGCTCCAGGCTCTGAGCTGTGAGCACAGAGCCCGACGTGGGTGTCAAACCCACAAACTGTGAGATCATGACCTGAGCTGAAGCCGATGCTTTAACCAACTGAGCCACCTGGGCGCCCCTCTATAATTTCATTTTTAATAATGGCTTTAGTTAACAATTGGCTCATGAAATAACCTGCAAATTTACAATCGATTCCGATTCTCTTGTGGTAGAAAGCACCCCCTGCTCACTACTCTGCAGATTTTGGTTGAGATGTTCTGTGTCTCCCTCACTGTAACCTGCTGAGGAATGTTTTCTCATCCCCGCTTTGTAGATGAACAAGGGGTTGAAGTATAAAGAGGTTTGCAAAAGGTCACACACGCAGTAGGCAGCCTCCTAGCGCCCAGCCCACCCCTGCTCCGTTCACGTTGTCACAGACATCGGGAAAGGCGGGAACCTGCACTGGGGCCACAGAAGCTCACTCTGGCGACATCCACGCAGACGGCACGTGAACGGCTATCTATAGACCCCAGCTGTTTTCCCGTTTGATCGGAGGTTTGAGGTTACGTACTTTTGCTTTGTGAAACATCATTTTAAACGTCCTGATTTCACAGTGTTTCAATTCTTGAGGATAATGACTTCCAAACGCGTCAACGTCAATGTATAATTTCCTTGGCAACAAGAAAAACATGCGCACACACAAAACAAATCACCAACAGGTGAACAAACAAAAGGTTCGTGTCTTGCACGCCCTGCGGCTAAGCATTTCTGCTTGAAGAACTTGTCCAGGGAACAAGGGGGAGCCCAGCTGTCTGACAGCAGCCTGTCTCCCCCAGTGTCCCCACCCAGCCGGACCCCCTCTGCCCCCCTCACTTGCCTTCAGAGGGAATCAACCTGGTGGGCGCTCAGGAGCCACAGATTCGATGGCCCAGTGAGTCAGGGCGATCCCCGGACGCCCCCGTCCCCTCCTCCCTGGCAAAGGCTAGCAGTCCAGGTGGGGGAAGGGGCGCCTGCCGTCAGTGCGGCAGAAGTGACTGACCAAGAAACTCAGCCATTCAGGGCTCACCGCCCTTCATTTCTGTTGCAAAGGGACAACCGGCCAAAACAAAAATAGAAACAAAAATAAGATGTCATCAAAGTTCCTGGGGAAGTACAGGCGCGTCCTGCAGGTTCCCCAAGGGGAAGACCCAGGAGTTCTGGGAAGGTGGAGGGCTGTTCTAGGAAGAGGAAGTGGCTTCAGACTCTCTCATGGGCCTCAGTCGCGCTGTCACCTCCTTTATCCTGGTGAATGCACTGATTGAACCCCCTGAGTTTAATGAGGACAGTGCCCTGGGCGAGCCCGGCCCACGGCGGACCTGCTCTGTGTCACCAGGGAGGGCCTCGGCAGTGTGGCGTGCGGGCCCCTGGTGGCACATACTGAGACCACCCTGTCTGTGCGTGTCTGTCTGAGCTTCTCAAGAACGGAAACCCCCTTACCCACCAGTATTTCTGGCATCCAGCTTCCTGCTCGGCACACGTAAATTTTCCAACAAATAAACTAATAGACAGACTTTTAAAAAGATATTGTACTTGCACATACATGCAGTTATGTTCAGGGCACATTGATAATTACTCCACCAGCGCCGTGTGGTAAGGCATTTAAGAGTTTCCAGTGTTTCGAGTATGGGCGTCTGTGTTAGAGCACGTCTACGGTCATTTGGAACCCCTTCCTTGATCGTTGTGCATGGTCAGTTTCTAGAAGCAGAATTTATGCGTCAAAGCAGAGATTCATACTAAGACTTTTGATATCTGGCTGCATTACTGGCCGCAGAAAGTTTGTGACATATTTGCTTTTAAATGTGGCCATTTGCTTACATAAATGTTTTAACTCATTGTCTCCTACTTATTTGTAAGGTTAGGAGCACTCTTGCAAGGCGCTAAACTCTTACACACATGGGTCTCTTCTTGGACCACCTTCCTCACTCGTGTGAAACACACGTAATCACTGTGGCTTCATATGGTTTGTATAATGGTTAGGAACAAAACTTCCTGTCCTATTTTCATTGAAATTAGTTGTTTTCTTTTCTTTCTTTTTTTTTTAATTTTTTAATGTTTATTTATTTTTGAGAGAGAGATAGAGAGAGACAGAGCGTGAGCAGGGGAGGGACAGAGAGAGAAAAGGAGACACAGAATCTGAAGCAGGTTCCAGCCTCCGAGCTGTCAGCACAGAGCCCGATACGGGGCTCGAATCCACAAACTGCGAGATCATGACCTGAGCCAAAGTCGGACACTTAACCAACTGAGACATCCAGGCACCCGGAAACTGGTTGTTTTCTAATGAACTTTAGAAATATTTTGAATTGTTTCGATCCAGTTGGAATTTTTCACGAAAGAGATTTAAATTCATAAATGAATTTGGGGAAGGATGCTCAACTTGGCTCAGTCAGTTGAGCATCCAACTTCGGCTCAGGTCATGATCTCACTGTTGGTGGGTTCGAGCCCCACGTCAGGCTCTGTGCTGACAGTTCAGAGCCTGGAGCTGCTTCAGATTCTGTGTCTCCCTCTCCCTCTGTCCCTCCCCCACTCACTCTCTGTCTCTCTCTGTCTACCCCTCTTTCTCTCTCTTTCTCTCTCTCAAAAACTAAATAAACATTTTAAAGTTTAAAAAAAACCTAAATAAACAAACGTGGGGAGAAAGGGTATTTTGCAGCACTCTGTGCCCTGTTACAGAGCAAAGAGCCTCACCCCGCTCGTCAGGATTCCTTCGTCTGAGTTAAGTTTCGCAGTTTCTACCAAAGGTTAACCTCATTCTCGTACACGTACGTGGGTCCCCTTCCCCGTCTGACATCACGTTGTACACTTGAAATGCCTGTGCCATGATCTCTTCTCGCAGGATCTGCCTGCTCACAGCAGACTTCCTTTCTCCTTTTCTTCACATGGGAGATTTGTCTCCTGTTCATTTTTATAGAATACTTCATTTATTTACTTAAATTCAAGTTGGTTAACATACAGTGTAGTCTTGGTTTTAGGAGTGGAACCCTGTGATCCATCTCTTACACATGAACTGAGTGCTCACCCCGACAAGTGCCCTCCTCACCCCCCTCCCCGCAACCCTCAGTCTCTTCTCTGTGTTTAACAGTCTCTTACGGTTTCCCTCCCTCCCTGTTTACATCTTATCCTTCCTTCCTTTCCCCATGTTCTTCTGTTTTTGTTTCTCCAGTTCCACACACGAGTGAAATCGTACGGTACCTGTCTTTCTCTGCCTGACTTATTTCACTTAGCTTGATACACGCGTGTTCATTTTTAAAAGGGCGCATTGACTTGATACTGAATTTTAGGTTGGCAGTTTCCCTTTCTTTCAGTGCTTCAAAGACACTGTTCTGTTATTTTCTGTTTTTTTTTTTTTTTTAATTCTCTTGAGAAGTCTGTTGTCTTTTTTATGATTGTCATCCTATAACTCTTGTGTCATTTTATTCTGGCTGCTTTTAGGATTTTGTAGTTATTACTGGTTTTCAGAAATGTGACTGTGAAGCTCTTGTGTGTCTGTCTTGGTGTTTATTGCTCTTGGCTGTTCGCTGGGCTTCCTGTATGTAGGTTTGTAGTTTTCATCAAACTTAGGAAATTCCAGGCCATAACTTCCTGAAATAATTTGTGTAGCTCTCCTCTCATGTCCTGATTTGCTGCTTTTCTTTTTCTCTCTAGACTTCACTTGGATGGTTTCTATTCGTGGGTTTTAAATTAACTACTTTTTTCTTCTGCAATGTCTGATCTGCTGTTATAGGCTGTGACTTTTTTTTTAAATTAGACATTGTCTTTTTCATCCGTAATCGTTCTATTTGGTAATCTTTGATTTTAATTTTTATCATGGTAAAATATTCATAACGTTAAATTTACCATTTTAAGCACTTTTTTAGGTTCACAAGCTCTGTAACATAAGGCTCATTTGCGTTCCTGTGTGGTCGTCCCCACCATCCATCTCCAGAAGCTTCTCATGCACGTTCCCAACTGCAGCCCTGTCCCCAATAACATTGACCCTGACTCCTCCCTCAGCCCCGGGGCCCAGGGATGACTCCAGGGACGTAGGATGAGTGGAATCAGCTCGCATTTGTCTGGCTTATTTCACAGAGCACAATGTCCTCGAGATTCCTCATGCGTAGCAGGCACCACAATTTTCTTAGTTTTAAAGGCTGAATGGTGTCCTCTGGTATGCAGAGACCACATTTTGACTTCTCATTCATCCACAGATGGCCACTTGGGTTGTGTCCGCCTCTGACCACCATGAATAATGCTGCTAAGCACACGGGTGCTCCTGGTTTCAATTCTTGTGGGTATTTTCGCCAAAGCACAACTGTGGGATCATATGGTGCCTTCATGTCTCATCTTTTGAGGAGCAGCCACAATGTTTTCCACACAGGCCGCACCACTTTAGCCCCGCAGGAGCACCCAGGGCTCCGATTTCCCCCATGCCCTCCCTGGCACTTGTGAGTTTTTATATATATATGAAATTCTGTTTGCCACTTGAGAAGTGGTGTCTTATTGTGGTTTGATTGGTGCTTCTTGAATGATGAGTGATCCTGAGCATCTTTTCATGTGCTTAATGGCTGTTCCTGCGTCTTTTGACAAATGCCTGTTCAGATCCTTTGCCCATTTTTTAATCGTGCTGTTTCTATTCTGTTGTTGAGTTCTAAAGTTTTGTTTTATATATATTCTCAATATTAATCTCTTATCAGATACATGATTTGCAAATATTTCTCCCTCTATGAATTGCCGTTTCACTCTGTTGATATTGTCATTTGATGCACAACTGGTTATTTTTTATGGCTTATGTTTCTTTCCTCATTATATTCATATTTTCATTTAAATACTGGGGTATTTGGGGTGCCTGGGTGGCTCTGTTAGTTAAGCATCAGATTTCAGTTCAGGTCATGATCTTGTGGTTCATGGGTTTTAGCCCGGGTGGGGCTCTGTGCTGACATCTCAGAGCCTGAAGCTGCTTAAGATTTTGTGTCTCCCTCTCTCTCTGCCTGTCCATCATTCTCTCTCTCTCTCTCTTTCTCTCTCAAAAATAAATAAACATTAAAAAAATAGATCTTGGAGTTTATTTATAATGCTTATAATAGTTGTTTTATGTCTGTATCTTATAATTTCACCATATCTATTCCTTCTTGATCTGTTTTTATTGACTCATTTCCTCTTGAATCTGTTCAACAATCTGTAGCAACTCTACCTGTCCCTTCATATCTGATTGGCTGCCAGACACTGTGACCACCCCATCGGTAAGAGTTTGGCTTTAGTTTTCTTCCTTTGAAGAATGTTTGGCCTAGCGGGTGCCTGGATTCCTTTGAGATCAGTTGAATCCCCTCAAAGGCTTGTTTATAATGTCATTTTGGCTGGTGCGGGGCAGCCTCTGCTCTAGGTCCAGTTTTGCCAAACTGGAGGAAAGAACTGACCCTTCTGGTGTTTTTACTGATTGCTATATTCTGAATGTTTGTGTCCCTCCAAAATTCATGTGTTGAAATCTTAACTCCCAATGCGATGGTATTAGGATGGGGGGACTTCGGGAGGTGATTAGGTGGTGAGGGCAGAGCCCCATGAAAGGGGTTGGTGGTCTTCTGAAAGAGACCCCAGGGAGTCCCTTGCTCCTCCACCGCGGAAGGACACAGCAGAGCGTCTGCACTAGGCAGCCTAGGAGAGGGCCTTCATCAGAAGCCCAACATGCTGATGCCTTGGTCTTTGACTCCAGCCTCCAAGAGGGTGAGAAATCTGTGTCTGTTGCTTGTTGAAGTGTCTAGATTACAGTGCATGTCCCGCAGCCGGAGTTGAAGAAGGCACCATCTTACGGAGGAGAAAGGGGCATTCTTAGGATGAAATGTCTCTTGGGACCAGAGAAATAATTTGTAGAGAGCAGTTCAAAATACATACATGGCTCCTTGTTCAAGAACTATTATGGGGTCACGACATTGAAAGGAGAGCATGAGGCCAACCGTGAGGCCCTCCTGAGAGGGGCCCCGTGTGATAGAGGGGGCCCCGTGTGACAGAGGGGACCCCGTGTGACAGAGGCAGCCCCGTGTGAGAGGGGACCTTGTGTGATAGAGGGGACCCCGTGTGACAGAGGTGCCCCGTGTGACAGAGGGGACCCCGTGTGATAGAGGGGGCCCCGTGTGATAGAGGGGGCCTGTGTGATAGAGGGGGTCCCATGTGGTAGAGGGGACTCCGTGTGACAGAGGGGACCCTGTGTGATAGAGGTGTCCCATGTGACAGAGGGGACCCCGTGCGATAGAGGGGGCCTGTGTGATAGAGGGGGTCCCGTGTGGTAGAGGGGCCCCGTGTGGTAGGGGTCCCTGTGTGATAGAGGGGCCCCGTGTGACCAGCCGGGACACATGCCCGTGCAGCCGGTCCTGGCACAAGGACACTGGCTCCAATCACGATGAACCCGGAGCCTCTGACATTGACTGTGTGCTCCCTGCCTCTTTGTCGCACGATTCTTTACCTCAATAGCCAGGGTTTTGTTGTCACCCGCTTCAAAGAATGGGGGGGACACAAAATGAGCAGCAGGCAGAAGTTTATTAGAGTATCAGATCAGAGAGAGAACAGTAGCAAAGCTCTCTTTACAGAGAGGGGACATTCAAAGGTGAATGCCAGCGACAATAGGCAAGGGCCCCAGTTTTGTGAGGTTCTGGTCAGCGCCCCCTCCCCTTCCCCATCTTCCTTCTCGGGTCTCACCCTTACTGGCGGGGCAGCTCCAGGTGCTGGGTTGTCCATTCCTCACTGGCTCGTTTCCATCATATGAGGAGTCAGAGTGGTCATACTGTCTTCATACTGTCCCTCATATAACAGGTTTTATGGTTTACTGTTTTTAGTTAGGTATTGTGACTCTTAAATTCCTGAGGGAAACCAGAGGGGGGGGTAGGTGGGGTCTGTCACATTCTTAAGAGGAACCGTACGCCCCCAGGGGGTTTGCTGTGGCCAGACCCTCCCAGCTTTGTTCCAAATGCGAGTTTTCCCGCCCAGGGACCGAGTTTTCCCGCCCAGGGACCGCAGGCCCTGACCTTTCCCTCTCTGCCTATTTTATCCTCTTTTCCTGATCATATCTTAACATAATAGAGCTTAACTTGTAGTTCACGTGAGATTCTCTTGGTTTTGTTGTTCTCAGTCTTCTATCCGTGCACACAAATAGAGTCAAGGACAAGAACAGACCCCTCGGGGAAGAGCTCCCAGAACAGCTTAGTAAGCACAGCACGTGCCCAGCTGGACGCTCCGGAGCAGCCAGGACGGGGCTGACCTTGTCCCCTGCCCGCTCCGCTCCGGGCGAGGTGCTGAGCGCCTCCAGGTAACTCCAGCTGCGCGGCGATCATCCTGTCCCGGAGAAGCAGCCGGAGGCTGTCTCTGTGTGGGTAACAGCGGGGCTCTGAAGGCTCATCCTTCCTGACCAGGACAGGCTCCGTGTGCAGGGTGGCCTCTGGGGTCTCCTTCTGGGAGAGACCTGACAGCCGGCGCGCTGAGCCTCCGCAGAGCTGCTGTCGGGTGGGGAGAGGGACTCCTCAGCAGGCAGGGGACAGGCGGGGGACAGACAGGGCCCTCTGGCTCCGGGCCCGACTGTCTTGACAGTCAGGCCTGGGGGAGATGCAGTCACAGCCTCCGCAGCCCGGGAGCCTAAGAATATTCTATTGCAAAAACTGTCACCAGCCTGCAGACATTGTCTGTAGGAGGGAGAGCATGTAGCGCGCGTGCATGCGCACACACTTACACACACACACACACACACACACACACACACAATTCTTCAGGACTTGCTCCCACGCACGTGCGTTTACATGCACAGAATCACACGTGTCTGTGCACAGGTCCCACGTGAAAGGTGTCCTGCTTGAAACGATATCGAACTAGCTGCCCCCGATGCAAGATGCACACAGTTTGTGACTCCCCCAGAACAAAGACGACTGCCGTAAACATGGCCATGTTCTGAGAACTCCCTCATTTCTCAATATGGCTCCGGCAGCCATATTTAAAAACGCAGGCTATTCTCTCTTTTAAAACGGACAGAGGACGTTGCATCCCTGCAGCAACGTCTGCTCTGTGCTTCCGAGCGCGCAGCCGCGTGTCTACCCCGGAAAGAAACCAGCAGCTTCCCCGCTGGTGGCCAGGCTGTTGTCCGGGCAGCCGGCCTGGAGCGGCCCCACCCAAGGCTCCACCGCACCTTCTGGGGCTCTGTCCACGCCCGGAACACAACCCGGAAATACAGGTGTGGCTGCAGGCGGGGCGCTGCATGCTGGGTACTGTAGTTCCACGACCCTCTGCATGGGCAGCAGGGCCCTGGAGCAGTGCATGCTGGGGATTGTAGTACTATACCTCCTGCTAAGGGCAGGAGCCATCCCGGAGCGGTGCATGCTGGGGATTGTAGTACCATGACCTTCTGCAAGGGCAGGAGGGCCCTGTAGCAGTGCATGCTGGGGACTGTAGTCCTCCACGGGCACCATCTTCCAGGAGAGCGAGTTAGGTGTAGGGCTGGGGCGGACGGAGCCGCCAAAGCTCGAAGTTGAGCCCCACAATGTCCATACCCTGCCCTTTGGCTGCACAGCTGGGGAAGGTGATTCAATGAACCCTTGAGAGGGTAAGGAGCCAGGGTTCATCCAGAAAACTCCACAATGGTGCCAAGCATGGCACCTGGACTCCTGGGTTCTCCACAGAGAAGAACCAGCCAAAAATAAGAAATAAATGGAAGGAAAATGAGAAGAATTTGGCAGCATGGGGCCAAGAAGATGCTGCTGAGCAAGAAGGGGTTTCATCTGGCTGGTGCCTGAGAAGACAGCTGACCTCCGAAGACTGTTGACGTCTGAACTCAAAGTACAGACGTTTAGAAACCCAGGGTTGTCTGCAGACCCGTCCAGGATGTTGGTGGCGATTTGGGCGCACACACAGTGTTCGCTCTGGGCAGCTGGTCCCCCAGGCACCAGATGTGCATTCCCTCACCTGGTTCTCACCTGAGAAGGCCCCCTGGGGTCAGGTACTGTTACTTGCCCTGTTAGCGGGGCAGCAGAGGCTTCAGATTGGAGCCCAGGCGGTGGCCACGCCTGCCCCACTGGTCCAGACCGATGAGCAGGCGGTCAGCTGGTGGGAAGACAGCCGGTGGAGGAGAGAAAGGCGGCAATGAAACAGAAATTGAAGTAGAATTAAAGTCTGCTATTGAAAGTGGTGAGGAGAAAAACCGGCTTCTAGATGGTGAATTCACTAATTTCATAAGAAACTGAGGACACATTTCATTAAGTGGAATATGAGAAAAGCTTCTGGAAAAGTCTTTCCAGAAAACAAAATTTACCACCAGTTTCAGAAAGTTAAGTATCATTAAAAACTATCTATCTTTGGAAATTTTCCCAGAGGGAAATAGACCCAAATATTAAATTAAGGATCTTGTTGATATGAGATTGAGAATATTTACACTTTTTTCTTTTGTAAATGTGTCTGAAGTTTTAGCATCTTGTAGGATGTGTGTTTCTTTAAACACACAAGGATGCCCTTTGAAAAGACCACCTGTTATGGATGTTGAAGGGTTAGCGTCCCGCCCTCCCCTCTGCCTTCTCCTGGGACCTCACAGAGCCCAGGCCTCGTCGCTGCCCCGTCAGGACCCAGTGCCCACGTGGACTCGGCTCTGATACCCACTCTGCTCTTGTCTTCGATTCCATCAGATGCCCTGGGGACCGTGCCTGTGCGGGCCCGTGGGGGACAGCACTGCGGGTCCAGGCAGGGAGGCTGGGAAGGCCTCCAGGAGGGGCAGGGGCACGATCAGCAGGGCTCACGGACCTCGGGAGCGCACCGGGTTCGGTGAAAGATGCAAAGCGAGTGGAAGGTCTCGTTCCTCCAGGTACCTGAGCAGAATGATTAGAAGGCACGGCCCCAAGCAGACAGGGGTGCCGCGGTCTGCACTCGCTTTTGGCTGCGGGCTGGGGGGTCTGCGGGTGACAGCGAGAGCCTGAGGGCTGGCTCAGAACCGGGTTAGTGGCGGACACCAGGCCGTCTTACCCACTAACCGCACACAGCGCGACGGCGCCCGAGAAACGAGATGAATGATGAGCTGGCATTCCAAGCAGCCTCCCGCTGACGGGCTTCTGGGAAAAATTCCAGCCTGGCGCCCCTGAGATGCAAGTAGCTTCACCCAGGCCAGACCGACTGCTGTTTACCTGTCCGTCTAGAATTCATTCATTCCTTCCAAGGTCCCGGGATCTGTGTCATGGGTCCACTCCCACCACAGAGACGGACTGATTCACTGATGACTCTCGGTGCAGGACTGCCTCCCCCAGGGAAGCGAGCTGGCTTCGGGGTCAGTCTGGGCCGGGTTCTGGATCTGCCATTTGCTCGCTGTGAGGTCTTGGGTAAGCATCGCATTTCCCTAAAGCGCTCTTCACGCACGCGAGGGTCACCCGCAGCGTGCGCCGTGCGGTTTCCTGCCCGAGCGCTGACGGTGGCTGTGGAGCGCCTGGCCGGCACCTGACGCACATGAGGACCTCCGCGCGGGGCAGGGAGCCGTCGCTGTGCGCTGAGGGTCCCGAGTGGCCGACAGCGGGTGACAGCAGAGCGCTGTCCTGTAGGAAATAAACACGGGGCGCCATTTCCACAGCAGGAGCGCCTGGCCACTTGCCACGGCCGTTTTCCGGCTCTGCTGCAGATGCCAGGGGACAGCGTTTCCTGCTCGCGTCCTGCAGGAACCGCCACGGTCTTAGCATTCTGAGGGTGTCTCGGGCACAGAGGGGGCCCCTTGGCACATGCCTTGGAGGAGGGAGAACATTAGGTTTCCTCACCACAGAGCCTGCAGCACACTCTGGTCACACGTGTAACCTTCTGTGGGACTGAGGGAGGCAGACACGTCGTCCTCTCAGAAGCCGCATCTAAGGCAGAGCAGGGAGAGGACCCGGCAGCCTCACCCATACACGAGAGAGGAGCCCCACGCGGCTGCGTCCCGCCCTGCATGGGGTTTGAGTGGCAGACTTTTCTAGAGGCAGCTTTGGGTGCGAGGTCTGGAGAGGAGCAGGGGGCAGGAGAGAGGCGGTCTGGGCCTCCACAGGATGGGGTGCTTGGTGGGGCCCCCCAGGCAGAGGCAGGAGAACCGGGGTTAAGAGGCAGAAGGGCAAACTAGACGGATGGAAACGTCCACTCTGTTCCGGCATGAAGCGGAGCGAGAGAGACAGGAGGGGTCAGGGTCCTGTGGGTCACGAGCCCGTGAGCTGTGCTCCTGCGCCAGCGCCCAGTAGGACATGTACACCTGCAGGGCGCGAGACCGGGGACCTGGGGTCACCCGCAGGGCGTGGGACCGGGCACCCGGGGTTACCCGCAGGGCGCGGGACCGGGCACCCGGGTCACCTGCAGGTGTGGGACCCAGGGCAGCGGCACAGACCTGAGGCCAATCGTACAGCCCCCCCTTCCTCCCGGCAAGCATCTCCCCCTCTCCCATAAGCAGAGCGCTGTGTTCGTCACTGCAGCTTCTATTTCTGGGTGTTTGTCCCAGTCGCCTCCTTGGCAGAGCGCCTGCCGGGTCTCCGAGGAGGTGAGCCTGCTCCCGCGTCCCCGGCGAGGCAGTGTGAGCCCTGGACGCACCGCTCCCTGCTAAGCGCCGACTCCGGCTGCAGGCTGTTCCTTGCTGTTTGAGACTCGGTCAGTGGGGCTGATGTGGTCATGAAGCGCCTGTTAAAATGTGAGACCCACGAGCCCACTGAAGCAGGCCCACGCGCCCAGTCTGCCCTGAACTCGGCCTGGCGTGTGCTGTCGCCTCACACTTCACGTATCACAACATTCTCCCTCCAGCCAAACGAGCCTCCTCACTGACCCCACATAGTTTTCTACTTTTTCTCCTCCACGTTTGCCTTGCGGCTGCCTTGCGGCTCCCTGAGGCTGGAGACCTCTCGTTACGGTCACCTTTACCCGTGTTGCACACGTCCCGCAAGTACCGGCTTGGGCTCCCCCGTCCGGCTGAGTCTCCGGGAGCTCCTTCCCATGACTCGGGTGCCCGCTCACACCAGAGCTTCTGTCCTTGGTCCCAGAAAAATGTGGGGCAGCCCCCAGCTGTGCGGGCAGGCTGGACCCCTGTTCCTTCTCAGGGCCTCGGTCAGCAGCACGCGGGGGCACCTCACCACTGCGGGGCTGGCGATCTCCACGGGGGGCTCGGCCGCCGTGGCCAGTCCATCACGTGTGACCTGCAAGGCGGAACCTATTTGCCGACCTGTTCTGTGGCATCTCATGGGTTATGTCGCTCGTCGGCTTCTCTTCAATATTTGTAGATTCTGTTCTGCCGTTGAAGTAAACCGATAGCCTGGCATAGGCTTGGAATTCTTCACAGTGTCTTCAGCCCTTTGGCCATCCTGGTTACAGCCCCCCCACCCCCCGCCATGACTCATGATTTAATTAGGGGACCCAGTCTAGGAGGTCCCATTGAAAGGAAGGTACCCTTTGGAGCGACAACCCACTCCTGCTTTTTTAACTTAAATCAAAAATAGCAGGCAGCATGGGTGTCAGACAGCAGGACCCGCATCTAGAACAGTGGACGGGCAGGGGTGTTTTGGGTGATGGAGGGCGAGTGGAGGGAAGACGGGGTAGACGTGGGGAGTGGCATTTATAGGTGCAGCCAACCTGTTGGCTTTGACACCCTGCCCCATGCTGTACACAATTCTCACTACTCCTGATACCTGCGTATGGTAGGCTTTACCATCTCCAATTTAGAGAAGAGGAAGCAGGGGCCCAGAGGGGCTACAGAGCTTGGCTGTGGTCACCCGGTCGGGCAACGGCAGAGCCCAGGGTGGCCGAGGAGGGGGAGAGGTGTGGGGCTAGAGCTCCGACGAGGGCCATGGCCAGGCTCAGCTGAGGCGCCCAGTTCTGTCTCAGCGGGATCTCCTCCTTCTCGCGCCTGGGTCTCCACTGGCCGTGCCTGTGCGCTCACCCACAGCACACCGCACCGCAGGGCTGCCGTGGGGACCCCAGAGGTCGGGGACAGAGCTGCAGCCCCCGCCTCAAGGGGGCCTCTGAGCGCCAGTCCGCTGAAAACCGCCACGTGCACACACACGCCATGGTGGCCGCCGGGCGCCTCAGCTGCTACCATACGGCGGGATTGCAGAGGGCATGAAAGAACAGAACAGAAGTGTAATGCACATTTAATCCAATTGAAATCATACTTCTGAAATTAGATCAGATTGCTTTGATGTAAACAGGAAATGAATGCTGTCTGAACCACTATACAAAATAAACCTTGCCTAAGTGGCCAGTACCCTGGCCCGCAGACACACATTCAGCCAGTTTGGCATATGGCTCGAGCTTCTGTCATATTGGTTATTTATGCCCTCGGAGGCGGAGCCCGCATCGTGCTCAGACATTTGTAACTGCAGAAACACTACTGAGTGTGAAGACCCAAGCCGAGGCCAGGTTTTATAAAAAGCATCATAGTTCTCTCTTCTTCATGGCTTTCAGGTACCTGTTTATCAGGGTGCTTAACCCTGTGTCCAGATGCACAAATGCTGTGTGGAAATCTTACAGAGAAATCTTAGGAAACGTGATACATACAAATGTAAATTAGCCGTCACTCAGACATTAAAATGGATTTTTAAGAAGAATTTATCTACTTTAAAAGAGAGTAAAGATGATCCTTCTGCTAAATGATTTAAGAGTGTAATTGGCTGATGAGGGTGTAGAAAAACAGTAATAAAAGGGAAGTGCATTTAATTTTAGTTTGTCACTTCCAGCTTTATAAATTGGTTTATTCCAAATGAATACTCCGTTTTCAAAATTAAATTACCTTTTTTTAATTTATTAAATTTCTTTTCACCTCTAACCTGTTTATGTGACCCTTACATACACCAGCCGATGGGCAAAAGCAGAAAGTGTCTCCTGTGCATGTGTGTGTGGTTGGAGATCTGTGAGGTAGAGTATCGTATTTAATGAAATTGCATTACGTTGTCACCAACTTGCAAACCTGGGGAGACATTTGGCCGGGGTTTGGCTTCCTCCGAGAATGCTTGTTTGGATGAGGTGCGTATCCTGTTTCCACCACGACCTTTTAACCACATGTCTAAGCGCCGCACCCCCAGGAGAAAACTTTAACAAGTTCCTCATCATCACGGAGAGCAATTAGCCGTCTTCAGTCAGCTGTGCTACCGAATGCCCCCGGGACCCACAGTGATGTTGTGCAGGTCGGCCCACCAGGTCATGGGGAGGCCCAGCCCATAGGTTAGTATATGCAGCGGTTCTCAAAGTACGGTCCTCAGGACAGAGGTCGCGGCAGCAGGACCTCAGTAGAAATGCCCACTCCGGGGCCCCACCTGCTCGTGTGGAGTCTGGGTGGGACCCCATGGTCTGCATTTCACCCATCCATCCGGGTAGCTGTGATGCTCGCTCAGAGTTGAGTCTCAGTCTTGTGCACAAGGATGCTCATGGAGTCAGTGCTCTTGGGACCGTGCCTCACCCCTGCCTCCTGTTACTCTGTGACCTGGGGCACATCACCTAAGCTCTACAGTCTGAGGTTCTTTACAGGTGGATGGAGGAAATTCAACCACCTTGACAGGTTGCTGTTAAATATGTTACATATCATGTTAAATACATTTCATGGGGGACTGTGACTTGTGTATGAAGTAGGGCGTTAAGTCAACGC
The DNA here is from genome assembly GCF_003009895.1 of Hyaena hyaena. NCBI lineage: Eukaryota > Metazoa > Chordata > Mammalia > Carnivora > Hyaenidae > Hyaena > Hyaena hyaena. The sequence goes on along the minus strand of NW_024081246.1, from coordinate 220,407 downwards.
AAGCGTCATGTGGTAGCGATCCAGCGCCGAGGAGAAGGTGACACGCCGGGTTAGCAGACTTGGCGAAGGCGATCATTCACAGCCACCCCTCCACTCCTGAACTTCCTCACCACCTCCGAGGAGAACGCTGCGGGCTGGCGAGAGGAGCAGGTGTGAGGAAATGTGTTGTGTGCGTTTCCAGCACAAGGAGAGGGGCTCCAGAGGGAGCTGGGAGTGTGTCCCCCGCAGCTGAGAAGAGGTTCTACTGGGGCCTCGGCCAAGGACGGCCAGCGACCTGAGGCGTGCACCGACGCTGGCGGACACGTGCCCAGGACTTGCCACGGTAAGAACTGGGTCTGCGTGCAGCGTGCGGGGAGGGAGAGCCGCGACGGGGCGGGCACCGGATTCCGGGCACCAGGCAGGAGCGAGGCAGCGCCCCGCACGGACCTGGACCTGCATCTACCAGGTGGAGGGGCCTCGGGAGAGAGGTCCCGGCAGAGCTAAGTTCCAAGCCGTGCGCCGAACATCCCCAGGAGGAAGAGCCAGTTTCTGCAAAAACAGAGTTGGGAGCAGGTTCGTGGCAAGACACGTCCACCGAAAGTGGCTCCTGTCCGTGGCACTGCTGCTTCTCCCTGCTCCAGTGGGGGTGGGGGGTGGGGTCAGGGGGCCGGTGGAGGGAGGGAGGGGACTGGAAGCCGAATCCCGCCCTCATTTCCACGCCAGGCCGTGCTGTGGAAGGAAGGAGATGCTGATGATGTTAAGTCAAAGTTGTGGTTTTGAATAATATTTGGTCACAACGTCTAACTTCTGAATTGAGACTCTTTTTGTGACTTAGGTGACCATTACATTGTCTCTTACCTGAAGGTGAGCAAAATATCCATGGCCTTCTAGATTTTTCCTCTAGGAAAAATGCAGAGTATTCTCACTGAAAACCTCTTCAAAGAGGCAAAGGTAGACCATGGAAGTAAATTCCAGTTAATTATGACCAGAATTATGTTTGTTCAATACATGTTCACACACACATGCTCACTCACATCCGTGATTACACATCCATGCTCACACATGCTCACAAATACACATACACACTCACATCCATGATTATACATGCATGCTCACACATGCTCACAAACACACATGCACATACATGATTACACATCCATGCTCATGCATGCTCACACACATACAGACTCACATGTGCTCATGCACACACTCACACTCATGCACATATACTCATACACACTCACACACATGCTCACACACATACATATTCACATACACATACATGTTTACATATTCATGCTCACACACGCCCACACACACATTCACACACACATGTTCACACACATGCTCACATACGTGTGTATACACAGTCACATGTACACACATACATGTTCAAATACATGCTCACATTTCAAATGGTAAAGCCCCGATAAATGAAAGCTATTTGCTTTTATTAGGAAAAAGATAACATTTTACTCCTATTAGAATCAGTAAGATTTTATTAGTTCTGGTTTCATGGGTGGTGGTAGAAAGACAGACCTATCAGAGTGCAGCGTCTTAATGAGTGCTGACAGGAAGCAGCCCCGGCCTCTGGCGGCAGAGTGTTGCCAGAGACTCGTGGAAGGAGAGGATCTAAAGCAGCTCAGAGATCTCCAGATGATATGACAATGAACTTAGAGATTCTCCAGGCTGGGAGACAGCGGACTGTCTGGGCGGCCAGGTCACATGGCATCGGTAGGCACCATCACGGGGCGGACGTGGTGAGAGGCACCCCTGCATCCGCACGACCCCTGCTCTGTGCCTGCAGTGTCCCCCATGTCAGCCCGGATTTAAAGTTCAAATGCCCCCCAAATCGTTCTGCAGTATGTTTGTGCGGTGCCTGTAGCAGAGGCCTCTGCTCTCTGACAGGTATGATCACTAGGCATTGTCACTTACATGTTATTCACGTATATATTATTCAGGAGGATTATTACAACATTGGATCTTCTTGTTACATAGCTTAGACCCAGTCTTTGACCCATATGGAGCAGGCCTGTCTTCTCCTCCTCATAGTGGCTCTTCCAAAATTCCAGGAAAGCACTGAGTCCCTTCCAAGTCCGTGCCTTCAACACTTCCTCATTTGGGTTACTCCTCTGTTCCTGGTTCCTTCCTCTTCTGATGTAAACATGTTTGTGTGCACTTTTCTTAGAGAAAAGGCAATTCCCCAAACAATCAGCATGACATCTCCGCTTTCCCCTGAAGAAGGTAAGGTGTGGTGAGAACACTGGCATGCCTGAAACATACATGCATCTTCCTTGCCTTATGATTTGGTTACATCCTGACGAACCCACCACAAGGAGAAAGTACCGTAAGTAGTAAGTGCCTCTAGTACACCTAACTTACTGAACATCGAAGCCTAGCCCAGTCAACCTTGACATTCTCAGCATACTCACTCACATTAGCCTCCAATTGGGCAAAATCATCTAACACAAAGCCTGTTTTAGGATGAGGTGTTGACCATCTCTTGTAAGTTGCCGAATACTGTTCAGGAAGTGGAAAAGAGAATGGCCGTGTGGGTACAGAATGGTGACAAGTGTCTTGGCTGTTGACCTTCGTGATCGTGTGGCTGATGGGAGCCACGGCCACTGCTGCTCCGCAGCACCATGAGAGAGGGTGGTACCACAGACCACTAGCTTGGGGAAAAGGTACACATTTCAAATTCCGAATATGGTTTCTACTGAGCGTGTACCACTTTCACACCATTGTAAGGTTGAAAAATTGTATGTTGAACCATCGCAAACTGGGAACCTGGGCTGTTTGGAAGAATGAACGTTGCAGCCTTCCAAACGGCCAGACCTGGGGTCTTCCCACTGGGCTGCCCTCCCTCCAATGCACAGAGCATGTTTCCATTCCTTTTATTCAGGGGGAATATTTTTCCCAGATTATACCTTTCTATTTTTTTCTGTATTTGGCAGGATTGCTACTGATAGCCCGGGGGCCGGCGTGCCCACAGTGCAGGGACGGCATCCATGGGTAACTTTCCCCAGAAAGACCTGTGATGGGGCCATCAGCACAGACCGTCAGGGCAGTGGCCATGGCCAGTGAGTCAAGGTGCACTTGGCCATGGGGTATAGTCATGTACAGCAAAGGAAACGGTCCTGTGAAGTTAGTGACTCAGTAACCACAGTGACCATCACTCAAAGCTGTCGAGTGTCAAGGATGTTTCAGATGCATGACTCAGTTTTACTATCTTCATAGCATGACTCAGTTTTACTATCTTCATAGCAGCATACACAGACGTGCAGAGACGAGAGGAGAAGCACCTACTGACATGCTGAGTACTCACGGATTGCCTACCGTGTGCTAGGCACCCTGGGGGGCCCTGGTGCGTATTCACACTGACTCCTCCCTCAGAGTTTGTTTCAGAAGCATGTTTCCATCACACACATGATGTAACCAAGGCTCACAAAGCTAAGTGAACACTCAGGATCATGGAGCCAATCTGGGGTACAGTCATGACGCTGGCTCAGCACCAATGCGACTTCACACCCAGGCTTTCCATGATACACAACTATTTTAATTTTCTGTGGCTGCATAACAATTTAATTCAAAACTTAGGAGCTTCAAACAGCACAAATTTATTATCATCAGGAATCACCACATGGGGCTCCCCAGAGCTGCTTGAGCCTCCTCACAACATGGCGGCTAGCTTTGACCAGAGTAGTGATAGGAGGGACGGGGAGCTCCTAGAAGGAAGCATCTATGATGTAATCTTGGCAGCAACACGCAGTACCTTGGCGGTGTGCTATCGGTCAGACGCCGGCATGTGTGGGAGGGGGCGACACAGGGTGCGAGCCCCAGGAAGCGGGGGGGGGGGGGGGGGGGGGGGGGGGGGGGGG
>NW_024081246.1:201353-215629 GCF_003009895.1 Hyaena hyaena | reverse complement strand
CCTGGCAGGGTGTGGGCGGGCCGTCGGCAGGGTGTGGGCGGGGCCTGGCAGGGTGTGGGCGGGCCGTCGGCAGGGTGTGGGCGGGGCCTGGCAGGGTGTGGGCGGGGCCGCCGGCAGGGTGGGGGCTGGGTCCGCCGCCGCCAGGCAGCGTCCGGCTGCACGTCTGGAGGGCACCTGCCAACAAGGCCGGGGTCCGGGGGTCCGGGGACTGGCCTGGTGCAGGGGCGGCTTTTCGGGACTCGGACATGAGGAAGGGCCTTTGCACGGCTCTTTTTGGCTTGTGCCGCTGCGATTCCGGCCTCCTGCACCGGGGGCGAGGCAGGCAAGCCGGTTTCCTTAAAGTCCGAGATTCTGGCCTTGCTTCTGCTTCTTGCGTTCAGCCTTCCGAATGTCAGCCCGTAGGCCTAACGGAGCCCCCGCTGCCCTGGAAAAATGCGCACGTCTCCGGGCGGACACCGTCAGGCGGAAATACCGGGACCCGTTCCCCAGTCCCGGAGGAGCCAGAGAACAGCAGGCGGTCCCCAGGCTCGTGGGGCCGCCCGCCCGCCGGGGTGCCTCGCCGTGCTCCCCTCCTGTGCTCCCCCCGCGCCCAGGGGCGGGTCCTCAGCTCTCCGCCCCTGAACCCCGTGCATCGCGCTGGACCAGCTACTCTGCTTTGGAAGGAGGTCAGCAATGCTGCCCTGGAAGAAGCATCAGAGCTCAGAGAGGCAGGGACAGCCATCAAAGGGAAGCACAGCCCCGGAGCCTGCTTGTCATCTCTCCAGAACCCTCTTCCCAACACGTGAGCGAGGGCCCCACAGCCTGCACGCCTCCACCCTCCCCTGCCATCAGCCCCCCTCTGCCGTGTCCGGTGTCCCCGGCTCGCCTCACTGCCACTCACGCCAACCCTGAACGACCCAGGCCCCGGGACAGCAAGAGGGGGCCGTGTGTGCCCAGGTTTCTGCTTCGCTCTCAGCAAGCACTTTGTGAGGACCTGCGTTTGCCCGACACGTGTGCGGGCAGGACGCACACCCCACGTCTGTTCACAAGTCCTAGTGCGGCGGGAGGCGCCAGCAGGGTAAGAGTGGGCAGGCCAGGGGCCCAGAGGAAGGGGTCATTGGGCATCACTGGGGGGAGCCGTGGGATTTGGGGGCAGAAGGGTCCTGGAGCTGCCATCGGGCTGGCTGAGGCGGTATTGGGGATCCTCAAAGAATTCTCTTTCTTCCACTAAACGTTGGTCCTTTCCATTCTCGGAAAACCCCCTCGGCGTGTGGAAGGTAAGCCTTCATTTGCAACATGTATGTAGCTCCTTACTTTTTCTTGTGTTTTCATGCATTTTGGAGGGAACTTGGGGAAGGTTCTGTCAAGGCTTGTTAGCCAGACACAATTTTTAAATGGAAGCTTGACATTCTGTGTATTTGATGAAATCAAAGGGCCTTTGAGCAACGCTTGGGTTAATCCTTGCTGTTTGGAGCCCAGCTTCTGTTTTACAAATATGCAGGACTGAACGCAAGTGATAAATGGAAACAATAGAGTAACGGTTCATTCTCTGCTGATCCATATCCAAATAGGCTATAAAAATGGTAATGTATGTATTCATAATTAACACGCTAACCATAAATCATCTCAGAGCTAAATTATTAAAACAATGAAATGCACACATCTCTATTAGGGATGAGAATTTATTTGTGGAAAAGTTCAGAAGTCGGAACTAAACCTGGCGAAGCGAACTTGCCCCTCTTGTTCACAGTGAAAGAGGAAAGCAGGTACGGGTCTCACCAGGCGCTCTCTGCTGCGGGCGGTGACTCTCAGGGCGGGCGCGGAGATCCGGTTAGCGGAGAAAATGGGACGGGCCGGAGGCTCCAGCACAGAGCAAGCCGGGCTGAACAGGAAGAGAGTGACGGGGTTGTGTGACGTTGGGGTAGTGCCCAGGCCCACGTGCGTCCACACAGTTAGAGCTCAAAGTCTGGGTTATCTCGGTGAGTCACTCACCGCTTGGAAAGTTTCTCATGAAGGGTCGTAGGACCTGGTGTGCAGGGACCTTTGTGTCCCGCCCTTTCCTGGCAGCATGAGGTCACATAACTGGTAAGAGCCCAGCCCGGGCTGAGGTCTCCGTGGTCACGGGGGTAATTCCTCCCCGGGCCTTATGCTGGCGGGCTGGGCTGGCCTCATCCACCGGGAGCTGGGCAAGCCCGAGTCCCAGATGGGACGTCCCTCCTTCCTCCAGGGAAGGCGATGTCAGCCCGGGACGTCCAGTGGTTACAGGGGTGGGTCCTGAGGCCCGAGCGCCTCTTCTGACCTGGGTCCCAGTGCGTGGGGCCCATGACCTCCGTGGGGCTGAGGGCGGTGTGCCTGGTGCATGCAGGAGGCCCCGTCCTGGCACCTCTGAAGAATTAAATCTGTGGCACAAAAGTGACAGGCAGTGAAGACATTCCGCATGGCTGATGGTTTTTATATACAAATGAAAGAAAGGAAAGGAAAATAAAAACAATGGGGCAGAGCCAACGGCATTACGGCCGCCCCTGCCTGTTCATCATGGACGGCTGGGTGGTTTGCTCGTTTCACAAGAGGGAACAAGCACGCGTGCACACGTGCGCACGCACACACACACACACACACACACACACAGGCATGCGCCAGGCCAGAGGGACAGGGCAGCCCTGCCTCCTTCACGGTCGCTGTCTGTCCCTCCTCAGCCGCCCGTCTCACCTTCATGGCGTCTCGTTTGTTTGCCTTTACACCAGCGACATCTGTGACCCGAAGACCAGGCAGGGGTTCCCTGAGTGGCGTGCACCTCAAAGAGGAGGGTTGGGCTGAGTCTGTGTCCCGAATGTCTGTTCCCACCTTCTGAAATCACCACGTGCAGTGAGGGTGTTCTGACTTCGGCGTCCAGCCAGAGGCAGGCGCGTCTGCCCTCAGAGACGAGGAGGGGCCAACCGGGAAAGCAAGAGCCACCAGGGCGTCAAGCGTTCAGGACGTAACAGCCGTGCTTCACACGTCAGTCTGTACCAGTCCCCCCAAGCCCCCCAAGTAGGCATTGTGACGCCCACTTTCCAGCCCAAGTCACTGAGAACCAGACAGGTTCAGTGATGTACCCAAGGCAGCACAGCGAGGGAGTGGAAAGATGGAGGTTCGCCTTCCGTGTACATTTGCTCTTCATACTCGGAGGCTGTGCCCTCTTATTACGTAAATCACCTCCTCGCACACACACCCCCCGGGACCTTGTTGGCTGCCCCACGGTCCAGCCATGGGGTCCCCTTCCGTGACATGGGACAGCCTTTGCAGCCACCCTCAGAGGTGTTACCAGAATCAAAATAGGCTGAGGTCAAGGGTGTGGAAGGGTGACAGCTGTGGATGGGGTGTGCCGTGTCTGGTGAGTGGCTGCTGAGAGTACTGACGGATTTAGCTCTGCTGCCCATCGGGCACACGGATGAAGACCGTTCGGAGCTCGGCATCAGGGGCCTGCCCTGCAGTCTTAGGAAGCGAGGACAGGGTGGTTTGGAACGCTGAAGACGGCGTGGCGGGCCCTCGCGGGGGTCTCCCATGCAGGAGGGTCCAGTAGAGCCGAGGACACGCTTAGTCCATACGGAAGTTGGATCAGTTTGCCGTGTGTGTGGCTGTGCTCACAAGTCGCTGTGTGAGGGTCCGGGGAGGGAGGGTGATCAGCCTCTACCAGATCCCCTGATGGAAGGGATGGGTCTGGAAGTCCCAGGGCACGTGCTTATTCCTTCCTGGTCGTCTCTTCTTCCAGCAAGGCATACCTCCCTCTCCAGAGCACGCAGCATGGCCCTGAAACTAGATCTTTCTGCGTGAGACTACAATTCCAGACTCTGCGTCCTGGGAGCCCCAGATTGCAAGATACAGATTGAGTGTGGTTATTAATCTTATGGTTATTAAGAAATAGCAACTGACCCTTTTTAAGAGCAGGAGCACCTGAATCACCTTCCTTCTGCACACTACTGACCCTGGGCGTGCACCAATCACACGGCGCCCGAGAGAGCGCCGGCCGCCAGCTTGTAGCCAGAAGCTGCGCAGAGGTGAGGTCGCCTGTAGCCACGGGCGTGGAGGTGAGCGCATGCATGGTCACTTGGCAGGGTGGAGGGTGGCTCACACCAGACGCTCAGGTTCAGTGCCCCTGACTATCCACTGGAAGCTCTGGGGTGACGTGTCGGCACACTAACCAACCGAAGGCATTCTGCAGGCGGCTAACGAGCAGCTAACCTGATCAGCCAGGAGGCCGCTGCGCCGTCCCCGAGTCTGCAGACGGACCACCCTCTCAGGTGTGTGTCCCCTCGCGCGGGCCCTGCACGCCGGTGCAGGTGGGGGTCCTCCTGAGCACGTTGGCCGGCAGCTCCCGGCAGCCCGGCCCCCGTGGCCGGCAGCGTCCTGCCCCAGGGAAGGGGCTGCCGCGTCTGCTCTGAGGCTCTCGGGACACACCCTGGCTTCGAAGCCGGGCAGCCCTGTGCAGCCGGTGCTTCCGCTGTGTAAGCAAGTTCACCTGGAGCAGCTGATTGTCCTCCCTTCCGACCCCCCCTTGCTCTCCCTGAGAAGCCCATGTTCTTTCGAGGCGCCCTGTCCTATCCTAAGGGCAGGACAGGTCAGCCCTGAATGGGCGCAGGAGGGAGGTCGGGGCGCCGGCCTGCAGGGCCCCGGATGGATCAGTGACGGGGTGCCGGCTCCCGCACATCTGTCCTCCACGGTCACCTTTCCTCACGTGAGCCGGCCCCGGGGAGCCCCAGGGACCGCCGCTGGCTTTCTCCCTCCACGCGGCTCCAGCGATGCCCTCAGCTCGGCACGGACCTGCGCTGTCGTTCCGGGATTCGAGCCGGCCCCTGGGGCTGCTGGCTGCTCCGGGGACCAGCAGCCGTACAAGCTGGTTCCTCTCCTCTCGCTTCCTTTGCTTTTTCCAGCAAAATGATTTTGGGTGGAAAGGATTCCAAAACATACGCCAGGAAATTAACATGCTCTTGGTTGGAGCAAACTGAATAGACAAGGACATGAGTGACAAAGGTCCAGTTAATGCAAACTGCAAACTGGGTTGGCTTTGGTGAACACAGCCTGAGCCAGCGTAACGCAGCGTCGGCACTGGCTCTCAGCTCACCCACACTGGGATGGTGCCTCGGAGCCCCTTCTCCCCCCATCCCTCACTCCCCCGGGGACGGGAGCTGGGCTGTCTGCCTTCGGAGAGGAGACAGGGCGGCGTGGCTCAGGGCTGGTGACTGAAGTCAGAGTCCCCGGCTCGAGTCTCGTCTCTGTAACGTGCGGCTCTGCGGATGAGGGTGTCCCGCGTGGTCGTAAACTTCCCTTTTCTCACGCGCGCTGTGGGCAGAGCGGAACCAGTGACGCCGGTCGCTGCACCTGGGGACAGCTGCCACGCCTCATTCCGTCCATGACCGTGTGGGGCCGCTCGTCAGCTTCCCTCACAGATCCCAGCTGAGCCCGTGGGGCGGCGGAGTTTGGGGAGCAGAGGGCAGGCCGGCGGTGCCAGCGGCGTCTGTGCTGTGGGGCCCTGCCCTGGCTGCGCGGGTTCCGGTGGCGGCAGATCCCATCTCACTTTTAAATTCTTCGGTAATTGTAGTTGATAATGAACTTTGAAAGGCAGGGTCCCCAAATATCTTATTATAATCACATTTCACATTATAACTACATCAGTCTTTCATAAATAATTGTATAATAAATGGAATTTTTATCAAATGCCCTAGATACTTAGGCTTTTAGTGATTCTCAAATAAGCAGCTGACAATATTTTAAAAACGTGAAAAAATGAGGGCGTGGGATTTGCTCAGGCGTAGGAAAAGGCTGCTTCGGAGCCACGCTGCTGCGAAACTGTGGAGTCCTGGTGCGGCTTTCAGGGTCGGCTTCCAGACGGGCCATGCCTTCCAGGGCCTGGCCCAGCGCCCCCGTGCCTCTCGGGCGGGAGTGGGCTCGGCAGGGCGTCGGCAGACAAAGCATGTTTGGGGGAAGGTTAAGGGAAAGAAGAGAGGGAAGCAAGAGGGCAGAAGACGGCGTCCTGAGTGTCCTTGCTGGGACCGCGTCCGCCCACGTCTGTCCCCTCCTGAGGGATGGGCCTCTGTGCTGGGAGCTGTGCTGGGCTCCCTCGTCTGTGTCTGTCGGCCTCGTGGCTGTTTCCATTGCTGATTTGTTCATTCAACAGGTATTCCTGGGGCACCTTCTACACGTACCTGTTCGCGCACGTCTGCCGGGAGCCCCGTTCGCGGGAGTCTCTGTCCCTGCCTCTGCACATGCACACGCGGCCCGGGATTCAGGCAGGTGCCGTGGCCATTGTCACAGCACTGGACCAGCGCCCAAAGCAGGCTTGGGGCGTGTGGGTGCACAGGAAGGGCAGCAGATTCAGCTGGCCGGGTGTGGGCAGCAGAGTTTTCAAGAGGAGCCTGGAAGGGTCTGTGGGAGCCGGCAGGCGGCCGCGAGGTCAGCCAGAGGATGGAGAGCCAGCGAGTGGCCTGGAGACTCCAGCGGCCTCGTCCCTGCACGGGGCTGGCTCCAGTTCTCAAAGCGTTTAAATCAGGGTGCCAGTGGGATCTAATAGGAATTTTTAGAGATCTTTTATATTTAAACAATTTCATGGTCACACAGGAGTTGTCAGAGAGCACAGAGTCCCTGTGTCCTCCTCATCAAGCCCTGGCCATGAGACCATGTCCCAAACCAGAAGACAGTGGCCCGGATGGGAAGCTGACATTGGGGCACTCTGACCTGCAAGCTTGTTCAGAGCTCGCTGCTTCCAGATGCGCGTTTCCCCCAGGCTGTGTGTGTAGCGTTCAGTTCTCTGACATTTTATCACATGTACATGTTCCAGTAACAGCCACACAGAACAGCCTTCACCCTTAGACTGCCGGATGCCGGCTCCGGCCGGGTCCGGGGGTCCCTGAACGATGGACCGTGTCAGCGAGGGAGGGATGAGACAGGCCCGAGAGTCTTTCTGGTCACCAGGCAGCATCTCTGCTCTGACTGGGGCTCAACTTTATTTTATAACTAAAGGTTTGGGGGAAGGCACAGAAGTGGCATTTGCCTTAGACAATGATTTCCGATGACAAACTTCTTTGATATGTAAGAATTTTCCAGAACATAGATTTGTAGAAGACTCATGCATAACCTCTATCAATAGTGATTGAGCTAGGTGATTTAGATGCTTACCCTATGGGGAAGGGAGGTATCCTTGCATACAAGACAATGTTTTTAGCATAAAAAGGGTGACGTTAGTTCTTTGTGAGCAGGGGTCAATAGCTTGTTTGCTTAAGGAGAAGTATTAAGAAAAACAGGTCTTTCAGGAAACACAATGTCTGCTCCCATAATCAGAAAAGAAGAAGTTCCTCAATAGGTTCCTTCACAGGGTGCAATCAGCATATTCAAGGCCAGAATTAGTCACTCAGAATACTGATCACAAATGCCTTGGGGGGGGGGCGGTGCTCCAAGCAGAAACAATTGGGTGGGGCTGGATATCTGTCCTTAACTCTAAATTAGGCTCTTTGTCTCAGGGCCAGACTCAATTGTAACTCTTGTGTTCTTAGCCCCCTTTATTATCTAAGTCTTGGGTGTGCAAGGCCCACAGGAAGAGCCTTTTGACAATCATCCACAGAGCTGTCATCTGAAGTCTCTTTTGAAAAGGCAGGAATATGCTTTTCCTTATGAGCAATCTGTGTGGGGAATATTGGTCTGATCTGGAATATTGTGAGGCCTGGTCAATACTCGCAGGCTCATTTCCAACATGAGCCAATAGTAGCAGAAGGAGATACCAGTTTTCGTTCCTCATGGCAGGAGCTGTGCAGACGCTGCCATTTCCTTGCCGTGACTCTCGTCCGGCGAGGCTGCTGCGGCTCCCAGCATTAGACCACGTGCTGGAAGCCACGCGGAGACTCATTCTCCTGATCCCGCAGACTTCTCTCCATCGGGGACATTGTCTCCTTCTAAGAGCATTGCACAGAAGAGGCCATTCCGTTTGTGAACACAGGAGATGCCCCAAGACCCAGCCGGGTCCCGGGGCATCAAGTTTCCTCCTCGACTGTGGAGCAGTGGTCCCTTGCATGGACGGGCTGTTTCGTTTATCCGTCCCTGTTGAAGGACACTTGTTTGCTCCCCAGGTTTTGCCAGTTATGACCACAGCTACGGTAAACAGTCATTTACAACATGTTGTGTTGACATTACGTTTTTATTTCTCTAGGTCATAATCTCAGGAGTGGCATTGCTGGGTCATGTGAGTGTCTACTGGAAGTCATTAGACTCTGCCAGCTGCTTCCTGCCGTGGCTGCGCGGTTCTGCTCTCCCACCAGGATGGACGAGAAGTCACGCTGCCCCTCGTCGTCACCGTGCTTGCTGTGATGAGCGCCTGCTCCCTCCACTCTGCTGGGCAGGAAGTGCTATATCATGGTTGAAATGTGCATTTCCCTGGGGGCTGAGGCTGCTGAGCCTCATGCCTCTTTGCCATCTGCATATCTTTTTTTGGAGAAGTGTCTGTTCAAGGCTTTTGCCCATTTTCTAATCGGATTCTTTATCTCTTTCTGCTCAGTTTCTGAGAGGTCTGTACATATTCTGGATACAAGTCCTTTGTTGGATTTGTGAATTGCAAATATTTCCTTCAAGTCTGCCGCTTATCATTTTGTCTGTTGCACAGGGTCTTTTGCAGAAAAAATAAATTTTGTGAAGTCTGCATATTCAAATTTTCCTCCTGTGTCATGCTTTAGACATCATGTCAATGAATTAATCCTTGGCCAAAGAGATTTTCTCCTGAAGGTTTATAGTTTTATGTTCGAATATATGCTACAGCTTCAGTTATTTTTTGTATAAAGGGTCTGTATACTTTAACTTCAGGAAAATCCCTCCACTGTGCAGAATGTATCCAGGAGGCTGATCACGGGGCAGAGGAACTTTGTAATGCAGGTGATAGACAGAGGGCTGCAGAGCCAAGGGGAAGGACATGATACCCCAGGACACTGGCACACGTGTGCATCTCTATATACATATGAGCACACGTATGCACGCATGTGTATATACATATGCACTGTGTGTGTGTGTTTTGTGTGTGTGTTAGTCACATCTTACTAGTCAGGTGGAGAAACCCCCGGCACCACAACTCCTTAAACCTTTAAAAGGAAATATTTTAGTGTTTGGAAAATTTATCTTGAAATAAAAATTTGTTTTAAAAGACAAATTATTAATTAGTATGCATGCATGTGCACACAACAGTTTGGGGAATAGTAGTTTAAAATGTGGGTATTTTCCAATTTTTATTAAATCAGGTTATTCATCAGTATATTGCATGAAAGGCCAGAGTTGTATGTGCTTGGTCGAGACCAGTCTACCTTGGATCTGATGCTGATTATATGCAGTGGTGCTTCTGGTTTCTCGCCTTGGGCATTAAAAAAATAGTGCCTTTGGATTTGAGAAATCAGGCTTTGAACCTCATGCTAGGGCAGAACACGAAGCAGTTTTTAAATGATCTCGGGGAAATACCCCAGAACCCACGATGGATTGGCAAATTCCAGGCAGTAGGAAATTAAAGCTGTAAAGGCAGAAGCCAAGAGTCAGCCCTTGACTCAAAAGTGCACATTTTGGACAATGAATTACTGGCCGCGCAGCCCCCGCTGTGGTGTGTTGCGCGCTGTCTGCCGACATTGATTTAGGGGCCACCCTGCGCGGCTCCCGTGCGGCTGTGCCCTCCTCTCGCAAACAATAGTGATGTCTCAGTGCTTTGTACGGTGTGCGACGCCGGCACCAGACGGGGTTTCCCGTGCCGTGGGGATGGTGACTTGTGTCAAACACGGTACAGGACCCTCTGCAACACACGTCTTCAAGGAACCCCATTGTTTCCACTTTCTGAACTTACATTTCGTGTTAATAATATTCACGGCTCCAGGCGAGGGGGCCCCAGTGCCTTTGCTGGATACATCAGCCCAAGCATGTGTGTTCTCCCATGTTTTTGTTCTGTCTTTTCTAGCTTCTGGGAAAAGGCAAAATGGGCTGTAATGTGAGGAAAGCTTTGCAGGCTGCTGCACCCCCGTGTCCTCACGCAGCCTTTCTCCCCGGCACAGCTTGAGAGAGATGACGTTCGGTTCTAGACCCTGTCATTTTGTCTTGTTGCTGGTGGTGGCTCAGGGGGCCGTGGGCACCAGCCCCGAGAGTCCCGGCGTCTGTTTGGAGGAAGTTTGCACTAATTTCTCAGCTGTTTTATTTAGTTGCAGTTGGGAGCTGATCCGAATGCATGTGTTGAATTTAAGTGTGTGTAGTGACCACGAGACTATTGACGAGAGAGAAAAGCCAGGCACGCATGTGTGAGAGGGACAGAGGGAGGCTCTCCTTTGCCGCCACAGAATTCGATATTTCACTGTTTTTGGCCTCAGAGGGGGAAAATACCTCAAATTTTCAGCAATTGATCTCAAATATGGTTACTTCTTTTTTGTTTAAGTATTTATTTTCCACTATTTTCTTTAAGAGCCAATTTTAGGCTCAGGAAATTCTTTCCATGTCTGTCTTAAATCATTCTTGTTACAGGAAAACATGTTTTCTTCTTTCCTCATTCTTCCGTCTTCAGATAGTAGGGCATATCTGATGAGTGTTTTCTTTAGGGCAGTTCATATATACCCAGCTATCAGTTGTGTCTATCACCTCTGGATACTTATTGTATTCATTTATTCAACAAAAAAAAATAGTGAATCCTATGTTGTTTTCAGCTCTTTCCTGGGTACTGGGCAGCCAAAGATGAAAACCAAATGGTAAATCCCTGTGGCATTTACCCACCTGTTAAGAGATCAGATGGGTAAACAGGTGCCAATCAAGGGAAGCACTTGCTTTAGGCAGGTTTGTGCTGCTCTGCACTTGACCAGGCGCTCCCGAGACCAGGGGCTGTAAGTTTTGGAAGAGTGGGGTTGGACCCTGCGCCCTGTTATTGAGGCTACAGCTCCGCTAGTACTCTCTGCCAACTGCTCTTTACAAAGGAGTAAACAGGCAATTATGACGTGGCAGAACCCTTGGAGGGGGCCATTCTCAAAGTCTTAGGGGAGGGGAAACTTCTAGAATGGTGTGTATGGGGGAAGTTTTCTAAGAGAGATGTCTGCCATTCTTCATGGTACAGAGAACTTCCATGTACCCTAAGCTATGGTCTGAATGTTTGCATCCCCACCCCCCACCCCCAGCCACAAATTCTTATGTTGGAATCTAATCCAAAAGGGGATGGTATCAGGAGGTGGGGGTGGGGCCTTTGGGAGGTGAGCAGGACAAGAGGGTGGGGTCAACATGAAGGGGATTAGCACCCTTATAAAAGAGAGCCCGCAGAGCTCCCTCACCCTTCCTTGTGTGAGGACACGGTGAGAGGTGGGTGGCCTGAAAGAGGGTCCTCACCTGACCATGCCGGCACTCTGATCTTGGGCTTCCAGCCTCCAGAGCTGGGAAGTGTCTGTTGTACATGAGCCACTCAGTGTCTGGCCTTTTGTTACTGCAGCCGGAACACATGGGACAGCCTGTGCCTGGACACATTTCTAGGACACACTTTGTTCCTTAGGGTTCTGAAGCTAGAGTGAACCACTTAGGAAAAAGGAGTCACTTCTTGTTTTATGTGTGTTCATAAGGCTAGGTCCATGCTTGGCAGGAACTATCACTTAATAAACAATCAATGTGAAATAATCCCGTCAATGGATGGATTTAATTAAGTGGTGTGCTGGCAAATGCTTAATAGCTGGCTTATCCAAAAACATACAAATAATCAAATAAAACTCTGATCTGTAGCATTTGCCAATTTCAGTGGTGAAAACACTCCCGTCATGGCTGATTTCAAGCTACAATATGATGTCAACTGGCTCCCAAGATTCCCGAGAACATAACCGATGCTCTTGTTCCGATCAGTCACCCCAAGAGGGACCACGTGTGCATGCAGGTTACCTTGAGTTAAAAACAGTCAAGACTCAAAAGGCTCTGGAAGAACATTTCACTTTCCCTCAACTGCCTAAAAAATTTAGATGGAGGACCTGCTCCGGAAGAGGGCTGTCAGCGTGAGTGTGTAAGGGGAACGAGGGGCACTGGATGGGGCTGGAGGTGCCTACTAAGTCTGTTAAAACTCCTCTCTGTGTGCCATTGTTTCCAACTGGCCCAGGAAACATTTGTTCACCAAACATTTACTGTTTTTCATCTTCCCGTGAACTGGCATTCCTTCCCTCCGAAGTTCCAGACCCCTACCCCTCTATTAGCTCAGGATGGCAAATATACCCGACTGTCTTTGGAATCTCACATCTGTGTGGGTTCCCTGCATGTATGATACTAAATTTGGTTTTCTCCTGTTACCCTGTGTCATGTCAATTTAACTCTTAGGCCAGCCAGAAGAACCTTGAAAGGCAGAGGAAAAACTCCCCCACCCCCAACACTCTCATGAACAAGCAGCGCCAGGAAAGCATTGGCTGCCGCCTGTTATCCAGTGTCCCATGATGGTAAATCATAAAGGCAATGAATGCAGGGTCATGTTCAGGAAGGCTTAGCTGGATGCTTGTTAAGAGTAGTTTTACTGGTAACTCTGCTTGGCTGAAAGCCCATTCCTAGTAGGACCCACATCTTATTCCCCTCTGGGTTCCTCAGTGTCAGTTCTCTGTACTACATTCACAGATGCTGTTATTTCATACAAATTTTATCCATGTCACTGGCTCTGATTTTGAGAGTTTCCTTTTCTAAAACTTACTATATCTGAAATAAATAGCACCCCAGACCAGGGTCTGGGGCTGTGGGCCAGATGAGTGCATCGTGTTGGCCCCCATCAAACAGCTAACAGAGTGGGGGCTCAGTGTCCGAGACGGACTTTGGTCTGAGTTGCCCTTCGAGGGCAGGCAGGGGCAGGGTGCCAAATGGGGGAGCTGGGAGCAGCCAGTCAGTGACATTCAGGGGCCAGTGGCTTCTGCGCTGCCCTCTGGTCTGGGGGTGTGGAGGCCAGAGACGCACAGGTGCCAAGTGACAGACTAGACAGACTTTTGTGGGTGGCAGGGGCCTCTGAGGCATTATGAGCACAGAGGGGCATTGTCACATGACACCTTTCTTAGCACTTCGGTCTGACAGATCAGGTGACAGTCGGCTCCCCCACCCCACCTCCCCAGGGTCTGGGGCCCAGCTCCACCCTTCACCATTTACCAGGGTCCCCACCGTGTCCTCTGTGGCCATGACATGCTCTGTGTCTCTGAGTCCATTTGGAGATTGTACAGATCTCCGTGCAGCATCTCATGTGCTCCTGAGCCTCATTCTGATCGACTGGCCCATGAGCCCCACGTCAACTCCCAGCCGGGGCTCTGAACCAGGACCTGGCCCTGGGCTGTGACAGCTGACGCTCTCCCTGTCACACCCGCTGCTCTGAGAAGGCTCCCAACGGCCTCCTAGGTCTAGAGTTGGGGATCCCACACCCTCTGTCTATGCTTGGACTGTCCCAGCGCCCGCTGCCCAGGCCGGTCAGCCTCCTGGGCCCTGGCAAGGATGACAAGGCCACATCTCAAATCCTTTTCAATGAACCGCCCCCCTGGGACTGGCCTGTCCACCCAGAACCCGACACCCTCCCCTCCAACTGAAGTGGATCCTCATGGGAGCCACGAGCTCACCCAGGACACAGCTCTCAGCGGGCTGCAGAAAGGGGCAGCTAGAGAAAGCCAGCTGTCTACTCCTTCTGAGACCACCTATGCACGTGGTGCTTAGGGGGACACTTTGCTGCCAGTGGGATGACATGTTTCAGTGCCTAGGATTTTGTGACAGACGCTCAATACAAGAAATGTTAGAAAAATTTTCAGAGTGTGTGTGTGTGTGTGTGTGTGTGTGTGTGTGTGCATGCGCTTTCTCCATTCATGGGGAAATCCTGGTGATCAAATCACTCAGAAACATTTTCAAAGCCTGTCATCTGTCTCTTATAAAAACGTGTCGTTTTATTGTCTTTGAAGCCATTACTGTGCTTTCCAGGGGGACCGGGTGAATGAGAAGGAAAAGCACGTCTTACCACCAAGCGGAGATGCTGTTCATCTAATTTGCTGTTGGCACGTGTGGCCTCCCTGCCCCTGTCCTGGGGCAGAGGGACAGTGACGGAGAAGGTGTCCTGGGGTGGTGCGAGGGCCGGCTTCAGCTCACTGCTGCAGAAACACCGGCTTCAGGCTCCACGTTCGTAGGAGTCAGACTGGGACACGGCAGTGGGCAGTGTCCCCTGCCCCCTGTCCCCGTCCCTGCCCCCTGTCCCTGCCCCCTGTCCCTGCCCCCTGTCCCCTGTCCCTGCCCCCTGCCCCCTGTCCCCTGTCCCTGCCCCCTATCCCTGCCCCCTGCCCCCTGTCCCTGCCCCC
>NW_024081246.1:190455-201325 GCF_003009895.1 Hyaena hyaena | reverse complement strand
CCCCTGTCCCCTGTCCCTGCCCCCTGCCCCCTGTCCCCTGTCCCTGCCCCCTATCCCTGCCCCCTGTCCCCTGTCCCTGCCCCCGTCCCCTGTCCCCTGTCCCTGCCCCCTGCCCCCTGTCCCCTGCCCCCTTCCCCTGCCCCCTGTCCCTGCCCCCACCTGCCCTTCATCTCTGGGTCCCTCCAGGATTCTAACTCCTGCAGGAACATCACTGCCACAAACCCGGGGTGGGGACGGCCCCCCAGCCCCCAGCCCCGACGGGAAGGTGGCGGCTCCGCACACGGCCCGGGTGTGTCGCCCTGGGCTGACTTCCTCCTTCCAGCAAAATGCCGGGTGTCTTGAGCATGTGTGTTTGCTGAGGCCGGAGTGAGGTCGGGCGCTGCTTCGCGCAGAGCGCTCTGAACTGCTCCCTCTGATGAGGGCGTGGGCGCTCTGACTTTCCCCAGAACCTTCCCCCTCACACCAGGGAAACACCCCGAAAGCTGACATGATGTCATCAGGACGTGCCACTTTCCCTCTGACCCCAAGGTGATCCTGGTGACTTTCCTGGCTTGTGACGCCTCGGTGTCCCTCCCCGGTCACCTGGATCAGCTGGGCGCTGGGGCGGGGTCCCAGGGCCGGCCGGGATCCAGGGAGCACGGCGGGAGTGCGTGGACAGAGAGCCCCTAACTTGGAGTCCCGTTGGAGAAATGAAGTCCCGTGTTGGCTTTGGGGGTGACCTCTGGGATGGAGAGGAGGTGAGGCCCCCGGGGAGGGCCGTGGACAGGGGGCAGTGGCTGGAGGCGGACGGGCAGACGCGGAGGAGCCTCTCCACACCCCCCCCCAACTAAACAGGTGCGTGGTACACGAGAGTGACCACGGTGAGGGGTGGGTGCCCGCGTCCCGACTCTGAGAACCTGTGAGTGTGGACCGATTTGGTGAGAGTCTTTGCAGATGGAGTTCAGTCGAGGTGCCAAGTGAGACGGTCCCGGGCTCGCTGGGGGGTCCTGGCCCTAAGTCCCTCGGTGAGCATCCACCCGCTGGCAAGACCCAGGAAGGCCCCCACGGCCGCCACGGGTGCCCGGAGCTCCAGATGAGGTCCAGGGAGGCCCGCCCTGGGAACACCACCGGCTGTGCAGCATGCTTCAGAAACTCATTTCTCATGGTTCTGGGCGCTGAGCTTCAGGTAAGGGTGTCGGCAAGTTAGGTTTCTCCAGGGGCCACTCTCGTGGGAGTCCTCCCGCGGTTGCCCCTGCACGGGTGTCTGTGGCCTGACCTCCTCTTAGTGGGGGCACCAGTCCTGCTGGCGGAGGGCCGCCCTGTGACCACGTCTAACCCCGAGTACCCCCGGGAAGGCCCAGCTGCAGAGGCTGTCGCAGTGTGGCTTCGAACTGCAGCGTGAGAATTCTGGAAGCGCACGTGCAGCCCGGCTGGGAGGCCGCTCCCTGGAGAAGGGAGTGCTCCTGCCTGATGTGGGGCTTGTGGTCCCCAGGCCTGGGAGCGGGTGAATTTCGTTGCTTCAGGGCACCCGTTTTCTTTAGGTACTTTACATACAGGTGTTCACCCGCGTGCACCTGTGTGTACCACAGCACCGTGAATGTATGTGATTCGTACACAGTAGTGTGGCACACGTGTGTACATCACAGCCACACGCATGAGGAATATTGCATGTCCCTGTAAGTGTTCTGTACTGGACTTACAGGCAGCAAAGACGGCCTGAGCGTGTGTTCACACCGTAGCGGCTCCTGGGAGTCCCTGCCCCCCAGCACTCACAGTGCCCTTACTAGGTGGCCGACTCTGAGCGCACAAGCTCTTCCCTCCTTTCCCAGAGTCCACCGTCTTGCAGGAAGGGCATGCGGGCCGTCGGTCGGTGCAGAGCCTGCGGCGAGATGGGGCCCGGGAAGAGGCGTGGGGGGTCAGAGGTGGCGCTGAGTCTCCTTCTTCACAAGTTGGTGATTCCGTGGTTTTGAGGACGAGGCAGAGGAGGCCTAGAGCCGACCCCGAGTCTGGGGCCTCCGTGCGGGCCCCATGGCGAGCATCGCACCCCTCAGCGGTCGGCGCTCTCGGCGAGGGCCAGACGCAACAACTCCAGGCGTGTGGGCACGCGGGTTTCTGCTGCGTGGTTTCCTTTGTTTCCTCTTCCCGGTATTTGCAATCGCAAAGGCCTTTCTGTTTTCCACTCTCTGCGCGCCAGACGGCGAGGCCTGCGTTTGCGGAGTCCCGGCCGGGAGGTGGCTAGAGCCGTGAGCCAGGGGCTCTTCCCGCCTCTGCTGGGTCAGAATTTGCATTTTCACAAGGCCCCAGGAGTGTCCCGAGCGTGTTAGAGTTCGAGAGGCGGGTAACTAAGGAAGCCGTGTCACCTCGGGCGGAGGCCTCGTGACTCTGTGTTTGTCATTCCCGAGTTATTTCTGCGGAGCCGCAGTGTGTGCGCTGCACTGCGTAACAAAGCACTCTAAAATCACAAACACCCAAATCCTGGCGTGTCGTTCTCACTGAGCAATTCGCAGGGCCCAGAAATGCTCCGGCTCAGATCTGTCTCCTGTGCCGGGAGCCTCGGAAAGCTAGTGACCCGCTGTGCTTAACTGACCCGGAAATGGCTTTGCACTTGATTTTAATTTGCTACGGGTGGCAACGGCGTTCTTTTTCTGGAGACAAAACAAGCCGGCTCTGCTGAGGGCCGCAGCTGCAGTCGACGGCGGGTTCAGTGGACAGGGGTGGGGGGTGGGGGTGGCAGAGCCACCTCCCGGCCTGCGGAAAGGACGCTGGGCTGTTTTCCCCGGGCTGCACAGCCCACGTGCCAGGGAGGGGCCCTGGGGGCCTGGCTACAGCCAGAGGCCACCTGGGTGTGGCCTCCCAGAGCCAGGAGCCCAGGCTCCCTGCAGGGGGCGGGGGGAGAGGGGGGAGGCAGGAAAGAGATTTCCGTGATGTCCTGGGGATCGACGCGTGCTGTCTTCTACTGCTGGACCAGACCGAGGCGAAGCGGAGGAGCTCTCGGGGGTCCCGCTTCGGCCCCCCTACCCTGATCTCCAGCCCGCTCTCCTCTCGTCCTTGGCCGCAGACACAAGCGTCCTCTGTGACACCCCTCTCGCTTCAGAACGTGCTCACATCACAGGCGGCGTGGAGCCTCGGACCCCAGTGTCCGGCCCACAGCCCAGTTCTGAGGGCTCCTCCCCGGGCCCCGGCTCCCGGCGCTGGGCAGACAGACTCCGTGGGCCAGAATCCTGGCCCGGGCGTCCTGCACAACCGAGTTTCTGTATCCGGACTTGTGCAGTGCATGGCCTGCACAGTCATACACAGAAGCCCAGCCCAGTCTCAAGGCAGAGTTCAAGGTTGTGCAGAGCAGCACGAAAGCCAAAATCAACGGAGGCATACCCTGGCCGCCTCGCGCATTAATCATTACTAGGGCTTCTCAAGCAGTTCCCGAGGGCCTGGCCTACCTCTGAGCGGTAATGCGGATTCACCCACTTAATCCCAGAGAGAGGCTATTGTCACCTTCATTGTGTAGAGTAGCGCAGGGGGCACGGGGAGGTCACAGAAGCCTCCCCGGGTGGCAGAGGCAGGAAATACAACCTCGGCCGCAGGAGTCTGGCCCCATCTCAGCCCTGAGCCCAATCCACCTCCCAGTCAGTAAAGGCTTCTGCCTCCCTTCTGACCTCACAGGCCAGCAGCATCCGGGGCAAACCCGGCCAGGTTGGGCCTCACGTTTCTGGACCTGTGTTCTCGGGGCCTCCCCCATTCCCGTTGCTGGGAATGCTTCGGACTCCCTCCCGCCTCCCTCCCTCCCTCCCCCTCCCTCCCTCCCTCCCCCTCCCTCCCTCCCTCCCTCTCCCTCCCTCCCTCTCTCTATCAGCCGAGCCAGGCCTACGGCATCTCCCTGCGGACGTTTCCTTCTCCAGGAGAGAAAATGCTGAGTTGCCTCAGAGACACAGGACGATCTCTTCTTTTTTTTTTTACAGTTTATTGTCAAATTAGTTTCCACGTAACACCCAGTGCTCATCCCCACAAGTGTCCTCCCCATGCCCATCCCCCTCCCCCCCACGTCCATCAGTCCTCAGTTTTTGTCAGCATTCAAGAGTCTCTCATGGTTTGCCTCTCTCCCTTTCCCCCACCATTTCCCCCCTTCTTCTCCCCCTTGTTCCTCCGTCAAGTTCCTCCTAATCCTCCTATACGTGCAAACATGCGGTATCTGTCCTTCTCTGCCTGACTTATTTCGCTCAGCATAACACCCTCAAGGTCCATCCATGTTGCCACACAGGCCAGATTTCATTCTTTCTCATTGCCATGGAGTATTCCATCGTGTAGATCTCTTCTGACAGGTGTCTCCTGTCCCTGTATTCAAACGTGAAGTTTCCACGCACCGGTGACCCGAAGATGATGGCTAAGTAGACTTGGTGGCCGGGTCCCCTCGACAGTGCAAAGAGCCTGGTCCTCAAGCTACAGCACGATGTGTGTTTCGATGTCCAGGCCTTCGCAGGGCAGAGTGAGGGAAGGGCGGGTCCGGGTTCTGTGTCCCTAAGTTAGCTTTCAGCCGAGCTTCTCCAAATGCTGTTCAAGTCCCCAAACGCTGTTCACGTCCGGGACGTGCTGCTGCCGGCGCCTGGGGGAGGGGAGGCCAGCGCAGGCGTCTGCTGTGGCCCGGAGCAGCCAGGTGGGGCAGGAGGTGGCCGTGGCCTCTTGGAGGAATGAGCCCTACGGAGGAGCCGCCTTCTGGCCTGGACCCTCCTCACACCCAGGGGCTCCCTAGGTCCGCCGAAGTTCTGGGGCACCCGGGGTTTGGGGGTGGTGACCGTCTGACTCCACCATCAGCTTTGTCCTGGGGGGAGGGGCCTGCCCTGTCCTTCCTCTTCCGGAAGAGGCTGCTGATTGTCCAGCCGGGGCCCCTGCCCTTCCCCCTGGGGTCAGGGCCTGGCACCACGGGGACCCTCCCCCTCCCGTGGGGCAGGGTGTACAGGCCGTGGGCCCGCACAGGGGCCGCAGCACGCAGCGCACGGCCGCGCCAGGCCAGTCAGGGAGAGGCGTGGGCCGTGCACGCCGCACTCAGGACGGGCGGCCCAGGGCGGGTGTGCCTCCCCCGTCACGTGCCAGGGCACTGGGCTCCCCCTCTCCCTTGGAAGTGGTGCCCCTTGCAGGGGCCCGGGCAGGGCAGGAGTGGACTCTCGGAAAGCACGATGTGCTGGAGGAACCCAGGGAGCGTCAGGCTGCTTCTGGGGAAAGGACAACCCGTGGGGAGGGATGGATGGGACTGAAGTGAAAATGTGGTCACAAAAGTCAGAGCGTGGCTCCCTGCTAATGATGGGGCTTCGTGCCGGGGTCAGTGAAGACGCTCCCCTCCTTCAGTTATGAGCTGACACCCAGGCAGGCGCCCTGGGTTTGCATTTGGGGAAACAGATCTACCCGAGGGTCTGGCCCTCTCTGCCCCAGAGAGTTCAGAGTCCAGTGGAGACAGACCCTGCAGCCGAGGGGCCGCGTGGACACGTGCCAGAGCTGTGAGGCCGGGGAGGAGGTCCCTGTGGGCGGCGTGGCCTGGAAGCCTGGGGAAGGGCAGAAACCTGGGGGAGGGGTGTGGCTGGGCAGGCGACGCGTGCGGGCTGGCTTCCCGGGCGCTCTGGAGCCCCTGCCTCGGGGCCCTGCACACCTAGCACACCCCCCCGCTGCACCGCGTTTGCTCAGCGAGCGTAAATCCAGGATCATTAAGAGGAGCTGCGGTTTTTAGCCAGTGGGGGTCGAATACTAGCTATGAAGTAGATTCTGTGCTAAAGGCCTAGTTACGTCACTTGCACCCCCATAAGAAACCTCGAGGTGACTATTTTTGTTCTCATTTGACAGCCCAGGACGCTGAGGCTGTCACCGACAGTGACCTTCCAGGGTCAGAGCTGCTGAGAGGCCGAGCGAGAACTCACACACGTTGCTGATAGCAGATGCCTTCTCACGACCCCGTGATATGGGTCTCTTGTAGCAGAAGTGGTCTCATCGGGTTCCAGGACTGTCCCCTCTTCTGTATCGGGGCAGGGCTTTGTTTCTCATACGGACGAATATTATCCAGGCATTTTAGCTGCAGGCAAGACTTGAACACGAAGCCTGGAAACTGTATGCATACATTCGATGCTGTTTTCTAGTCTTTAGTGTCACGCAAAGCTTCCTGTGAAGCCATGTGTTCAGCAAACACATGGCCCCTAGTGAGAGGACCGCCTCCCTCAGCGCGTGTGCAGTGAGGTCCGTCCTGACGCCGGACAAGCCCAGGGGCTGTGGCTGGTGCGCTGCTCCCCTCTCCTCCTCACTACCTTCTAGAAAGTGAGCGCAACAGGCTGCCGTCTGGGGCCCTTGAGCACGTGCACAGGGGAGCAGCGGACAGGAGGGCCGTGTCCCCGCCCCTCGAGGCTGCCGCCCACGCCCAGTCCTGTCCCTGGGACCCTTCTGCAGGGGGCGGACCTGCGCTCTGTTTAGCCCTCATGATGCGGACTGTTCTATCGAACACAATGGAAATAGTTGCCACACCAGCCCGGTGACACGTGGAGTAAAGGACGCGGTCTCAGATGCTCTGTCTGGACCCTGGCTCTCGAGTTCCGTGGACCCCAAGGTCCTGTGTGCTCCCAGCCAAAGCAGACCTCCTGCCACAGGCTCCGGACAGGTGACGCTGTGGCGAAGGTCTGGAGGGGCCGCTGAGTGTTGTCTGCTGCCGCCTCCCTCTCCCTCTTCGGGCTTCGCAGCTCTTAGATGACCTACGGGCGTCCCTGTTTGCTGAGCACTTCTCACTCGCTCCGGTGTGCTGTCGGCCCCAAGGCGTCTGAAAGACCTGCCCCTCCCGGGGTCCCCTCCCACGTCCACACGCGTGTGGCCACATGTCAGCGCGTGCTTCTCCCAGATGGGATCCCAGAACACCTCTGGCTGAATGAGTTTGTTACCCGTCGTGACGGATGAGGGATATTCGCGCTAGGTGGTCCCTTGACGCGAAGGCCTCCGTTTACAACCCGAGAATGTCAGCCAGGAGGGGCCGGCGGGGGGAGGGGGCTGCCCGCGGGGGCAGCTTCCCCGGCACCTGCGTTTGCCAGGCTGCCTTTCCTCCCATCCTGAGACCCGAATCAAAACACCAGGGGCTTCCGACCAGCCGCCCTCATCCACGGAGACTGCTTCTGATCGTCTGGGTGGCTGTCCCCGCGGCACGGACACTCAGACCGCAGGCGTTCAGCCCGAGCTGTGGGGCGTGGCCGGGGCTTCCAGAACCTGAGCCTGGCGTTTCCCCAGTGCCAGTGCCCAGGGCCGGAGGCAGTCCGTGGACTGTGTGCCAGGCCGAGTGTGCCGCGCCTCTGAGCAAAACTCTGGGAAGTCAGGAGGGCGCCCTCTTCCGTGGTGGTGGCACGCAGGCAGGCACAGAAGCCTCTGGAAGCCATTAGACCCCAAGTCGACTTTCAGGACCCTGGGCGAACTCAGTGTTTACACCGCAGGCGCCACATGTGCAGATCGCCTGTCCTCACGACTGCTTGGCGGGCTCCCTGCCGTGGAGCGCGGCGAGGCCAGAAGCGCCCAGAGCACCTCCTGTCTGCGGGCGACCAGCCTGTCCTGTCTGCCCGATGCCCCTGCACCCCGGGGTGGCTTCCCTTCCTTTCCTCTCTTCCTGCCTCTCCCCTTCCTCTCCACTCCCCCAGCTGGCAAGGGGAGGGGCGTCCCCACCAGGGGATTCCTTGGGAATTCACTGGGATTTCCAGCAGGCAAGCGAGTGACGTCTTTCTTGGGAAAGTTACAAAACCTCTTAAACATCTGAGCTGATGACAGAGGGACGGACAGACAGAGTTAGCAGGCCTGCTCCCCCTGCACACCCTGCCTGCACACCCTCCCCCTGCACACCAGCCCTGCACACCCGCCCTGCACACCCTCCCTGCACACCCTCCCTGCACACCCTCCCCCTGCACACCCACCCTGCACACCCTCCCCCTGCACACCCACCCTGCACACCCTCCCCCTGCCTGCCCTCCCTGCACACCCTGTCCCGGCACACAACTGGAGTGGGTGCTCAGGACGTCTCATGTCTGCTGCTGGATCTGAGGTCTCGTGGATTTTACAAGGTTCTCTGTCTACGGGGAACCGCACCCCTGCGCCGCGCAGACCCAGACCCCAGGCCTGATTGAGGCAAGCCTGGCAGGGCATTTGCGGGGTGTGTGTGGGGAAGGCAGTCAGGCTCTATCCAAACCAGAGATGTGCGGATGCCAGACCCGCCGGCCCCCCTGCCCCTGTTCTCAATGTGCCCTACATTATTCTCACCATGAACTTGCCTTGGAAAGAAGAGGAATATAAATCACTGCGCCTGTCACTCTCTTACGGGTCATGAAGACCCTGAGGAAACCAGGCTGGTGGTGTGAGGGCTTCGCAGATACCGTGACCTGCTTCCATGCAGCCTCCTTTCCCGTGGCCTGTGTGGGGCTCTGCGAGGGGCAGAGAGGCTGGGTGCTCTGTGCGGGGGAGAGTGGCCTTTGGGGCAGCACACGTGTTCCTGAGAATCGCCACGATGTGCAAACCCGTGCAGTAAGCTCCCGGGCTTGTGGGCATAGAGACACGACACCCAGAAATCTTATCGGCGGCTCCTTAGGAAAAAGGAACCTAATAAAAATGGCTGCAGCAGGACCTCCCCCGCACACCCGCCTTGTCCCGCAGCAAATTCTTTACCTCGGAAAAGCCTGCGGTGCCCTGCGGAGGGGGCTGTCTTGAGGACTGCGTCCGGGCTCACTGGCGGACAAGTGCCACGGGAAAGAGAGGGCAAATCTGTGACATTGAACAGAGAGATTTAAATTCATAAATGAATCTGGGGAAGGACGCTCACTTTGGCTCAGTCAGTTGAGCATCCGACTTCGGCTCAGGTCATGATCTCACAGTTTGTGGGTTCGAGCCCCACATTGGGCTCTGTGCTGACAGCTCGGAGCCTGGACCCTGCTTTGGTCTCTGTGTCTCCCTCTCTCTCTGACCCTCCCCTGTTCATACTGTCTCTCTCTCTCCCTCAAAGATAAACAAACATTAAAAAACATTTTTAAAGGCCAGTAACCCTTAGAGGGTCCCGCACGCCTGGTCAGCTGACCTGCGCAGATGGAGAGAGCAAGGGCAAACCGTCAGAGGCCTCGCGTGGGCCTCCCACCCGCTCTGCAGGGGAACATCCCCCCCAGGCCCTCACGGGGGCACACACAGCAGAGCAGTTCATCTCAAGAAAATGGGGCGAAGGTATCAAAGGGGCGTTTTGCAAATACACCAGAGAGAAAACGTGCCTCAGCTGACAGAGAAACGTGGGCGAAGTGACGGAACACAGACGGGGTCCAAAACCTCAGTGCTTCGAGGGGCCCTTGTAGGGACTAGGGGCTGCCTGAGCAAGAAGCAGTGCCATACGCCGAGGGGTGGAAGGGAGGCCGGGAGGCAGGGAGGCCGGGGACGGTGGGTCTGTACCCGGGAGGTAACGGGGTCGCTGCAACGGCGGCAGAAACCCATCCAGCGGAGCAGACACAGGGTGACGGTCAGCACTGACGGGACACTGGGGCGCTGTCCTCGCCCACCAGAGGGTGTGTGATCACCGTGTCCTGAGCCTTCCGTGGCAGAGGACAGTGAGCCCCGCACGTGCCCCTCACCGCCAGTCCCCCGGCCACAGTCGCCTGCCGTGAGGCTGCGCACGTTCCCGGCTCCCGTGCTCTCCGCACGGCCCCCTTTACCAGTCCGGTCTGGGCACCATACTGTGGCCAGGACCCCGCGCCGGAGCTGGCCTGGGGAGAGCGGGCACAGGCCCCCAGGCCCCACCCTGCAGGCAGCCGTTGGGAGCCTGAGCACGAGGACCTTTTTCTCAGAAGGGTGGCTGGGGGTAAACTGGTGGCTTTGTAGTTAGGTGAGGAGGGTCCCGTGGGAGGAGAGACTTGCTCCGTTGGGCAGAGCCTGCTGGGCAGCACGGTGCCCACGATCCCAGGTCGGTGACCCAGAAGGAAGACTCAGGTCAGAAAAGGAAAATGCTCTCAATTGCAGCCTGATTTTGTTGAACCCAGAGGAGTCCAGGCAAGCCCTCCAGGGAGTCTTCACGGAGCCTGGGGAGCTGTGCTCATGGCCCCTCACACACCATCCCACCCAGAGGCCCGTGATGCTTCCAGCCTGTGTGCGCCACCAAGCCACGAGTTTTCAAAGGTCATTCTGGACACAGAAATGCCATCGGGTGTCAGGCACTACCTACACCTGGAGAAATCCCCTTCAGGCCCTACTTACACCCAAAGAGAAACTCCCATCAGCACTACTTACACCCGAAGAACATCCCATCAGCACTACTTACACCCGAAGAAACTCCCAGTAGTCATTACTTACACCCGAAGAACACTGCCATCAGGCACTACTTACACGGAAGAACACTACCATTCACGACCCAGATGTCTGTCCACAGGTCAGCCGGCCTGCGGGCTCCCTCCCCAGCCACCAGCGCGCTGACCATGGTCCTCGCCAGTGGTGTGGTCATTACTGCAGTGACAGCAAGGAAATATGGCGGAAGGCGATCAGCTGGACAAAGCAAATCCTCAGGAGATCAGGGGACACAGGTTTTATGTGTCCCTGCAGCTAAGATAACCCATCAGTGTCCACAGTGCTGGCAACAGTACCTGAGCATCCAGCAAGGGAGGTAGAGAAACCCCAACTTGCACGAGAGAAAGGTGGAGGCAGTTCCCTTGTGAATACAAAGATGGTGCTGGCTCTTGCTCTGGGCCGTGTCCTGCCACGTGCTCTGGTGGGCCCAGGGGCTGGGCGCCAAGGGGCTGAGGGGCTGAGGGGCCCAGGGGCTGAGAGGCTGACAGGCTGGGGGCCGAGGGGCTGGGGGCTGAGGGGCGGGGGGGCTGAGGGGCTGGGGGCCAAGGGGCTGAGGGGCTGAGGGGCTGAGGGGCCCAGGGGC
>NW_024081246.1:176837-190348 GCF_003009895.1 Hyaena hyaena | reverse complement strand
GCCGAGGGGCTGGGGGCTGAGGGGCTGGGGGGTTGAGGGTCTGAGGGGCTGGGGGGCCGAGGGGCTGAGGGGTTAGGAGTTGGTGGCTGAGGGGCTGACAGGCTGGGGGCCGAGGGGTTGGGGGGCTGAGGGGCTGAGGGGCTGGGGGCTGGGGGCTGGGGGCTGCTGATGAGTGGTGCATCCTCCCCAGGCAGCTAGCCTTCCCGAGCAGCCCCCAAAGCAAGACCACCTGTGTCTGTGAGCACCATGTACGTGTGCACCATCTCTGTCTGTGAGCACCAGGTACGTGTGCGCCATCTCTGCCATGGGCACGTGTTTCACATCAGACACGGTCCTTCATCAGCCGTTCTGATGAATAGAGGTCCCATTTTGGTTGTTTTTATTAACACCTTTAAGAAACAGGCTAATGTGAAATATTGTTAATATGCAGAGGTTTTTCAAAACGTGGTGGTGGCGATTTCCTGCCCCGCTCCCGCGTGCACCTGCTGAGTGTGGGACTCAGGGCGGACGCTTGGATGCCCGTCCCCCTCCGTCCTCTCAGTCTGCGCACGGGGCCTCCGCGGCCGCAGGAGCTCAGGCGCCCGCCTCGCCCCGAGGCAGCAGACAGCAGGGGTGCGGGAGTGCGATTGGCAAGCCGGAGAGAGGAGCCCTGGGCCTTACAGGGGGTCACCCCTGCGTGTGGAGGAGATGCATCAGGCAGAGCGTGTGCTTCTGGAAAGTTCAGGCCGATCAACTTCTGAACCATTTGCTGGAAGTCTGCGTTGCAGATCTTTATCCCAGACATCAGGTACCTCGGCAGCCCGGTCTCGGGGTCTTGGGTTAGCAGCCGCCCAGCCCGCGATGCGTGTGTGTCGGCGAGCGACTCACGCCTCCGCTCTCTGGCCTGTTGGCCCAGCCTCTTTGTCCCCAAACAACAGGCCTTTTCGGCCTCCAAAGTGGGAGCTCCTTATCCCTTGTGATTTCCAAGTTTCCGCGGGAGCGTGCTATCAAGGGCAAGGTGCACTTTAGGGCGGAGGGAAGGCAGCGAGAACTTACTGCTTGAATAGTGAGAAGGGCGAGGGCAGTAGGCCGACTTCCTTGTGCCCCGAGCACCGAGTCCTCGCTCAGGCCCGGAGCTGGGCTGTCCCTCCACGCAGCACAGCGTGGGCCCTGTGGGTGGCGACTCAGCGTGACCGGCCTGCCGTCAGCAGCTACTCCTGGGTCCGAGTGCTGACCTCAGTCCCCGGCTCCCCGGCTGGGCAGAGAGGACGCTGTCTACTCACTGTGTAGACACAGGCTTTGCAAACAGACACACCTAGACCTGCCTCTTGGCCTCTGTCAACTGCCCCCAGTGTCCTGGGAAAGCCCCCTTGCCCCCACTCAGCCGAGGGTGCCAGGCTCTCCATTAAACTGTGTGTGTCTGTGTGTGTGTGAGTGTGTGCGCCCATGTGTGCATGCACGTGTGTGCACACCTAGTAGTACAGCAGGAATAAATACTCCATTTCCAGATACTTGCAATTTGGACTGTGCAGCATTTTCCCCAAACATGCATTCAATTCATTGCAAATTCCCTGACATAAGAAATTCAGTGTTAGCATCTTTGGAAACCTAACGGCAGCTACTTTAATGGAGGTTAAATATAAATTTTGTGCATAGTAATAAACTTTAAATATACATATTGCAGTATTTTATTTCTTATCAATTTTATTGAAACAGAATTCTACTCGTGGAACAACGGGAAATGTAACACAACGCTTAAAGCATGATCTAAAATAAAATGAACAAAGAAAATTGTAGGAAACACATGTCCTACAAACTTTATAGCTCTTTCCAACAGAATTATGGAATTCTGTGATAGAGAAAACACAGTAGCTATTTGGATGGTTTCACTGAAGTGTCTGAGACACTGTATTTTCACAAATGATCCCCGTTTGCATAACCACAAATTCCAGCTAAAAACACACCTCCCACAACATAAACCACGACATACCTATCAGAAGGTGCAAAATTAAACTGATCGCACCAAGTGTGGGTGAGGGAGTGGAGGACCCGGAACCTTCAGGTGCTTCTGGAAGGCATGTGAAATGGTGCAGTCACTTAGGGAAACAGTCTGTCAGTTTCTTAAAAAGTCAAGCGCACACGTACCACATACATGAGCTGGCATGTTTTTATTTTTTTTAATTTTTAATGTTTTATTTATTTTTGAGAGAGAAAGAGAGGCAGTGTAAGCACGAGAGGGTCAGAGAGAGAGGGAGATACAGAATGTGAAGCAGGCTCCAGGCTCTGAGCTGGCTGTCAGCACAGAGCCTGACGCAGGGCTCGAACCCACGAACCGCGAGATCATGACCTGAGCCGAAGTCAGACAGTCAACCGACTGAGCCACCCAGGCGCCCCCATGAGCTGGCATTCTATTCCTAGTATTATTCCAAGGGATAAATAGATGTCATGCACATGAATGTCTGTAGTAACTTTATCTGGAATAGCCCAAACCTGGACTAATCCGGATACCAATCAGCGCACGCACACTCACATGTGCACAGCCAGACAGCAGAGGACTGGGCAACGAGAAGGTGTGAGCTGCTGATACGTGCGACGTGGTCGTGGCTCTAGATAATTAGGCCGAGTGAAAGCCTCCAGACAGAAAGACCCCATTTATAGAAAACTTAAAAGATGCAATTTCACCTAACCTGACAGAAGCCGAGTACATGGTTGATGGGGCCTGGGAGGGGGGAGTGGCGAAGGAGGGAGGGAAAGGAAACTTTGGAGGGTTGTGAATAATTTTCTGTATGGTTGTACGGCTTTGCAAGTGTATACCTATGTAGAGCCTGATCAAACTGTACACCGTAAGAGTGTGTGGCTCATTCCGTGTCAATCATTCCTTGATAATGCAGTTTAAATTTCTCTAGAAGGGGAGGGTCCTGCGGGCACAGCCGAGCAGCACTAACGTGTGATCAGGTGCATTAGCACAGCGACGCCCACGTCATTAAAGACTTTGCCCTTGGTTATAATGGTCAGCATCCTGGAGAGGGAAAGGGCCCCGTGTTCTCACGCACCTGTAGTAGGAGCTAAATGGCCCTGTTCCCATGGTTGCGCCGTGGCAACGCTGACAGTAGACGTGTCCACGTGTGTGTGTTTTCACAAGTATCCAAAAGACTTGAAAATAGTGAAGAGGAGAAAGCAATGGAAACTCTACACTCCAGGATTAGTTTTAGTCAAATAGACGATGGGCCTGCATTCACTGTCCGTGTTCCTCACAGTCTCTGTCTGCCTTTCTGTCTGTCTCTCTCGCACACACACACAGATTTCTGAAAGTAGAGAAGCACAAATTAGATGACTTCTTGCATATTAATAAGCAACATGATCATGTATAATACATCTTGTGAATATTTCCACGTCAGTAACAGAAGAATCAACTTGTTTTTTTCACGACTTCATTGCGGGTATGACCACAAGTCATTTAACGTGACGTCAGTGGATGGACATTTCTATGTTTACTTCTGTTTAAAAATTTTCCAGTAATACAGTGCCTATATTTTTCCACACTTGTGAGTGTCCATCTGTAGAAGAGTAAATTCTGAGGTGTAGCATTTCTGAGTTCAAGTATATACTCATTTAAAGAATTAGGGGCGCCCGGGTGGCCCAGGTTAAGCACCCGACGTTGGCTCAGGTCATGATCGCACAGTTCGTGAGTTCGAGTCCCGCCTGGGGCTCTGTGCTGACGGCTCAGGGCCTGGAGCTGCTTCAGATTCTGGGTCTCCCTCGCTCTCTGCCCCTCCCCCCCCAAAACAAACAAACATTTCTAAAAAATTAAAGAACTGGTAGATATTTGGTCTCCAGAAGCGATACCTCAGTGTGCTTTCATGCCACCAACTTCCCCACGTTCTGTTCAACAGCGGATATTATCAGTGTGGTAACTCCAATCAGTGAATGTATTTAATTACTTCTTTCAGTTTTAGTCTGTGACACTTTTGACCTGCGAACTGCCTGTTTCTGCCTGCATTGCACACAGGCAGTTTTGTTTGCCAGGGGTATGGGCGGGGGCGGGGGTGCATAAAGAGAAAGCACCCCCGCAAGTTACTCCTCAAAATCCCAGGGAAGCTGGAATCTTCCGTGCTCGCCTCCTTACCTGAGGAGCTGGAGGGGGCAGGACAGGCCACGCCCCCAGGCAGACCACTGACTCAGAGTGTTCATATGACCCCAACCCGGCCAGACTTCCCTCGAAGCCTTCCACCCTTCGGGGCGACGCGCGGCTTTCTCCTATTTTGTGATGAGTTGCAGGAAATTTGGCTTTTAAATATTTTTTTCCTGCCATGTGGATTGACTGTGATTGTAGCAGAGGGGAATTAAATCCAAATCACAAGCACCGTCAGAGACTAGTAGCTCGGAGTGGGGACCTAACTGGGTGTTGTGAGGACGCCTGAATCCAGTCATGCCTGAAGGAGGATCTCTCATCTTTACAGATTTGTAAACTAATATATTTCTTCCCGTTTGAGCATGAGAACTTGGATTTCTATGCACTGCCTGGTAGTAAATATTCTTTTATCCATTTTTAAGAACTTCGTGTTAGTTTCTTTTTTAAAGAAACTGTGTATTTACTGTTTTGAGAGAGCGATGGAGAGAGAGCAAGTGGGGGTGTGGGGGCAGAGACGGGGAACCTACAAGCTCTGTACTGTCAGCGCAGAGCCAGGCTCAGGGCTCAAACTCACGGACCGTGAGATCATGACCTGAGCCTCAATCCAGAGTCAGACGCTTAACTGACCGAGCCACCCAGACGTCCCTGCTTCTTGTTTTCTTATTGATAAAATAACCTGGAGGAGATGAGCCCCTTGTTTCCAG
Organism: Hyaena hyaena; assembly: GCF_003009895.1. Lineage (NCBI taxonomy): Eukaryota > Metazoa > Chordata > Mammalia > Carnivora > Hyaenidae > Hyaena > Hyaena hyaena. Next base: position 185,533 of record NW_024081246.1, on the reverse strand, counting down.
TGCCTTATTGAAGAAAAATTACCCAAACAGTAGAATAGTTCAGGCTCTTTAGGTGTCACTGGGCCAGTTATTTTAACTTTTACCAAGTGTCTACTCTTAATATATGATAAGCTTAATTAGTTTAAAGAAGAAGAAGTCAAGATAAAGACTCCATCTGAAGACCTAGCCAGTCGTGCCAGGAGCCAATGTGACAAAATTAACCATTTTTGAAACTGAACAGATACTCAAATTAGACCGAGTAGCAAAAGTGGTGTCTGCGTGTGAGCAACCTTGGAGTGCCCGACCTCCGCTTCTAAGCAGGTCAAACCCGGGACTGGCCGGTGGCCGTGCCAGCCAAGGAGAGCATATGCACACTGCGTTAGGCGGTTAGTCAGCTCCCGAGATGCTCACGTCCCTCCTGGGCTGGGTCGGCAGCCAGAGGAGAGAGCCAAGCGTTCCCGAGGCGGGGGGCGGGCGGCCAGGGCTCACCAGCGGCCCAGCGGCTCTGTTCCCACCAGCTGTGGCTGCAACGTGGCCGTCTGTGTCTGTGCCAGGCCGGATGCTGCCGCCTGACTTACCTGGCTTGAAGGACACATCCTTGCAGAGGGACCAGAGACTTCTTCCACACCAAGCTTCTGTATTACTGCAGTGTGTGTGCAAACACAAGCACGTGCACACAGAGGCTGCACATATAAGCGTGCACACACAAGCATACACATGTGCACAAGCATGTGTATATACTCACAAGCATACACATGTGTGCACACACAAGCATGTGCATGCAAACATGCACACACAAGTATGCACATGCAAGTGTGTGTCCACACAAGCATACACACATGTGCACACATCAAGCCCACACACACAAGCTGCACACAAGCATGCACACCTGTACACACACAAACATGCATATGCACACAAGCACACACAAGCACACGTGTGCATACACACACAAACATGCACTCTGTATCCCAGGCTCAGAGAGGCTCCAGGTGTATGGCTGCCTGCACCCACGAGGAGAGAAGGACAGGCCGGGTGTCAGTGGAAGGAGGCGTTCCTCTGCAGCAGGGTCTGAGCTGGGCTGTTTTGTAACTGTCACCTTGACATACTGGGTGAGCGACAGGGCGCAATGCCGACTGTGGCGGCCACCCCCCCTTCCCGGCCGGGAGGGGGCCCGCCTGACCTCCTCTAAAAGAGCCTGACGATGGGGTAGTATTTCTTTCGGAAGAGAATTCAAGACGCTCCACAGCTGGTATCATTAGCGTCCTGGGGTGGGTTCTGACTGTCTACACCACTTCTCCCAGGTCCACCTCCACTGACAGCATGCCAGGGGAAAGTGCTTGCCCAGGTGCTCAGTGGGAAAGAAGTGCAGGAACATTCTAGAAGAACAGTCCAGGAGAAGCGTGGGTGGGCGGGCCAGAACGAACTGGGGTTCTTCCTTCTTCGGGGTGAGTCTCAGTGGAGCGGTTGACTGTCCTACGCCTGCCTCGATTCTTCCCTCGGGAGGGGTCCTCTCTCTCACCCTGCCTGTCGGCGGGCCAGGCGCCCCAGTCGGTGACATCTGATGCATCACGGGCTGTGTCCTAGGTCAGTGGCTCTGAATGTCAGTATTAAAGGGACTGGAAACATTTCCTGCAAGTACAGTGGGGAAGGGCTGATGCGGGTCTGAGTGCTTTAAAAACAGTGCCATCCCTTACCACCCTCATCTCCGAGGGAGGTCCTTGCCACCAACCTGCGGGCTGTGTCACCTCAAAACAGGACGCCGGCTGCGTGCAGTCCTTCTGCGCTGTGCACATCGTCCCCACTCACCTGAGACCAGGCACCGCGGTGGCCGGGCGGGAGCAGGCACGGCGCTCTCCTTTCTCCGGCCACGCTCACCTCCACTCGCTGTCAGGTGGGAGGGGACGATGTGCCAATGGCCAGTGGTGCCTCCGCCTGACAGGAGATTGGGCTTTATCCTAACTAAGGCAGCGTTTCAGTGTGGCGGGCCGGCAGGAGCCAATATTCTGCGGCTCTCGGAGGACCGTGCGCTCGTGCGTCCCCCGGACCGTGATCATAACGCGCCGGCGGCCCAGCAGTGGTTTCCATCCTGGAATGGAGGCCACAGACGCCCACGTGTCTCCCCTGCGTGCGTCCAGCTCTAAGCTTTTCAAATTAATCACCTTTTTTAATGGTCAGGAGACTTGATTCTGGTTCAGAAAGGACAAATCTGGAGAAGAGCAGCTGCCCAAATGGAGTAAATTATAACAGACTCTTTCCTTCGGGCTGTGAGAGACACAGCATCTGAAGCACGGGGGCCCCGGCGTCAGGGCCCAGGCTCCCCTCTTCCGGGTCTCGGGGCGTGCGGAGGGCTCTGCTGGTGCAATGCCCCTCCTGGGGCTCGGGACAGACACCCCTGGACGTGGGAGGGACCGAAGGTCTTCCCGTGGGCATACTGCATGGGGCCCGAGGACCGCAAGTGCTGCCCTCCGGTCCCGTGAGTCAGCCCCCAATTCTCCCAATGAGCTCCATCCATCCATTCCTTCCCACCCATCCATCCATCCATCCATTCATTCATTCATTCATTCATTCTTTGTATTCACTCATTCATGCTTTGCAGCTCAGGTTAGCCAAGCGTCAGTGGCTGCTCCAGGCTCTTCCCCGACCCGTCAGCCAGGTGACTTGGAAGCGCTCCTCACCTGGCCCCGAACATGTTCAGAAACTCTCTGACCCTCCACTGCCTCTAAACAAATATCAGATCAATGCTTCCTCACAGGCTTATGGGGAAGATTAAATGGTACAAATATGGGGAAATGCTTAGAAATTAGTTAGTGGGGAAATAGCTGCCTTTCTTTTCTTGAACCCATTTGTGGTACTTATTGTTTCCGAAGCTTCGAGTAAGCAGTGAAGAGGCCTCCGGCGAGCTCCGAGCTGCCCCGTCTGCTGCCCCTGCTCAGCAAGAGGAGACAAACGGAGAAGATCCACCAGCAAGAAACCAACCAACCACTGACAGCACAGAGGAGAAGCAGGGTTCTAGAATTCTCCGCAAGCCAGAAAAAAGCATGTTTTTCCAAGGGGGGACTGGGTAAAATGTGATGCAGACGAGGGGCCCAGGGGAACGAGGCCCCAGGGCAAGGCCTTACGATTCAGCCGGAAGAGGCCATCAGTGGCCTTCCGAGGGCGGCCAGGGGCGTGGTGGGGTCTGTGGCAGAGAACGCACTGTGGGCCGACGGGGCGTCCTGCACGCCCCAGAGTCACCCCCACACACGTTCACAAAGGGTCCATCTACTGATTAAACATTGGGAGACTGTTTTATTGTTTAAAATTACGCCTTCAATCTTACTTGACCTGTTTGTAGTGCTGACCTAGAAAAATTAAAAACAAAAAGTAATGCTGACACATTCTCATAAGGAAATTTAGAGCCTGAAACCACACCGTCAGACTTTTTTCAGATGCTTGAAGATTTCCTACGATCCGATTTGTATCCTTCATTTTGTTAATGTGGTGATCGTGTTGATTGATTTGTGGGTCCCAGAAATAAATCCCATCAATCGTGGAGCACAAGCCTTTTAATGTGCTGTGGAATTTGGTTTGCTAATATTCTGTTGAGGAATTTTGTATTTACATTCATCAGGGATGGTGGCCTCTGATTTTCTTTTTCTTATTCCTTTTTTTTTTCTTTTAGTGTTTATTTATTTTGAGAGGGAGAGAGATAGAGAGAGAGCAGGGGAGGGGAAGAGAGAGAAAGAGAATCGCAAGCAGGCTCTGCATTGTCAGAGCAGAGCCCCATGTGGGCCTTGAACTCATGAACCTCAAGATTATGACCTGAGCCTAAATCAAGCTCAACCGACTGAACCACTCAGGCATCCCAAGCCCATGATTTTCTTTTTTTGAAGTGACTTTGTCTGGTTTTGGTATCAGGGTGATGCTGGCTTCGTACTGTGAGTTTGAAAGTGGTCCCTCCTCTTCTATTTTTTGGAAGATCTTGAGAAGGACTGGCGTTAATTCTTATTTAAATGTTTGATGGAATTCGCCATCTGAAGACGCTGTTTGCACTGTTTCTGAAACGATGACGTGCGATGTACCTGCAATGTTTTGTTCTCCGACCATATTTGTACCCCTTGCAGACACGGCCCCGTGCGAAGCTGGTGCGTCCAGTGGCCATCTGAAAATATCTAATAGGTCTTGCCTGGAGGGACAAAAAGGTTGATGTGGCATTAAATAGAAGTCATTAAATAGAAGAACATCTTTAGGGATCACCTGAAGCTGGAAAGCAGAAAGCACAATGTCCAGAACAATACTTAGGAGGACGTGCTTCCTGTTTGGCTGCGATACAGGAATCTCTTCTACCCCAGTGCGGGGGGCAAGGTTGGCTTCCCCTGTGACTCTGGACACCTTTGTAAGCACCTCTCTGACTCATGGAAATTTGCTCCCAAGAAAGTCACTTTCCCAAGAGGCTCTGCTCTTTAAAATCCCAATTCTAAGGGTTGAATGAAAAATTATTTAGATTAGTGGAGCAGATAGGGAAGGTTTTAGCCAAGAAATGGATTCCTGCCCAGATTCTTGGAACCAGCCCCAATACGCGGGCACCTGCTCCCGTCCGTGCACCCAGATCACCAGTGGGCATCTTCTCTGTTGCGAAGGCTGTGGAATTTGGGGTGGGGAACACATGATTCAGACTGATGTTTGCATCAAGAGCAAAACTATAAATGCTCCTTAAGCTATTGAAGATGAGAAAACCCAACCCTGTGGGTAAATGCTGGGGCGTGAGGTGTGGGTTTTGGGTGCACCAAGTCTGGCAGCTGCAGCCGGCGGCAGGTTGCTGAGCAGCAGGGAGCCCCGAGCTGCGGGCTAGGCTGCGTCCACAGTGACTCCCTGTTCTGCACCCTGGTGGGCGAACCACTGAACTCCCCAGGTCCTTTCCTCATCTGCCAAATGGGGCAAATCGTGGCTTCTGAGATCTGTCTCACAGAGCAGCTGTGAGGCCCAGAGGGACCATCGTGTGTGAATGTGCAGAGGGGCCCTGGGGTGGTCTTCCCGGGCACAGTCCCGATGTAGCCCACCTCGGATAGGCCCCTCCCTGTACCGGCTCAGAACTTTCTAAAGACTCATTCCATTTTGCCTCATCACCCCTCCAGACACAGAGGAGTTAGAGCAGAGGGGAAACAGTGCGTAGCGGGAGTCAGAGGTGTGGCTGCCGAGTCCCGTAGCTGGCGGGGAGCACTGGCAAGCGGCTGGGGCATTGTCCACCCCGGGAGGCTGTCTCTGGCACCTGTCCCGGGCCGTGGGGCCGCACGGTGTGCAGCCCATGGTGTGGAAAGGCTCTGGGACTCAGGGCCCCCTTCCCCCGTACCTGCCCTCCATTATAGGAGAAACTCTTAAATGCATTCCGATCTTGGGCATCTGAGCAGAGCCTATCTTGGGGACGGGGCTTTCCTTTTGTTAAAACCCAGGAACGCTGCCCACCACACACGGCGCTCGGTCAGAGGCCGGCAAGCGCTGCATTTCCTGCATTTATAGACTGTTCACCAGGCTGAGACAGCCGAGCGCCAAGATCTGTCCCCTCCCACGCTTTTTAATTTAAGAGCCCGGGCGATCCGCGTGGGGGTGACAAATGGCAGTGGCTTTACTGCTGTTGGTATTCTGAGGTCAGAATGTGGTTGGAGCCAGGAGCCCGCGGATGAAGTATTGCATTAAAAATAATAAAGATTAAAAATATGTAGCCTCCCAAGTCAGCGGAGCAGAGCTAACAACCCCACATAAAGGAGCTTCGTGTGGGATGAGCCTGTGTCTGGGAGACCGGAGGGGAGCAGGAGCCTCGATGAATCTCCCTCCTGCACCCACTGCAGAGCCCGGGCTGGGAGGGGCACAGCCATCGGGAGGGAGGGCCCCGAGGGGGAGGGCACGTGTGTGCATGTGTGCATGTGTGAGTGTGCATGTATGTGCACGGTGCACACATGTGTATATGCACACAAGTGTGTGTACATGATTGCACACATGTAGATATATGTGCACATGCACGTGTGTGTGAATGTGTGCATGTATACACACATGGGAGCATGTGTGCACGTGCAGGTGTACGTGTGTGCATGTGAGCATGTGCGTGCATGCACATGCATGTTGTAGGTGTACGTGCACATGTGTGTTTATGTGCATGGGCAGGTGCACATGTGTGCACGTGAGCATGTATGTGTGCATGTGTGCACATACATGTTGCAGGTGTGCATGCACAAGTGTTTATGTGCATGTGTGTGAGCCTGTGTGTGCATGTGCATGTGTGCATGTGTGCGTGTGAGCATGTGTACGTGTGTGCACGTGCATGTTGTGGGTGTGCGTGCACACGTGTATGTGTGTGAGCCTGTGTGTGCACGTGCAGGTGTGCATGTGGAAGAAGGGCGGGGCGCTGGGGGAGGGCTGGGGGAGGAGAGCTGGGTGGGACCCTGACCCCGCTGATGGGGTGGGGGAGTGTCGTTTCTGCCTTGTGTGACCCGGGAGGCAGGCGGCTCTCCCTTCCCGGTGCGTTTACCTTTTATAATTGTTTTCGCTATAAATGAAGGTTCTGCAACATAGTGTGTTTTTTTTCATGTCTGCAGCCTATAGCTCCTCTCTCTCCCTCTGTCTCTCTCCCTTTCTCTATGTCTGTCTCTCTGCTTCTCTGTATCTCTGTGCCTCTCTTCCTTTCTCTCTGTCTCTCTGCCTTTCTGTCTCTGCTTCTCTGCGTCCCTCTGTCTCTTCTCCTCGCCTCCCCCTCCTCCATCTCTAGTTCACAGACCAGATCAGCAGTAACAACCTGATTCTTAGGCGTAGAATGTATCTTCCACCCCACGGCGTATTGTGCCCCTGTTACCTGTCACTCACGTGCTGGGTGCCCTGGGCTAGACCTTGGGTTCCAGGGGCCCCTGGCCCAACGGGGGAGGGAGGAGCTGGGGCAGGGCTGGGGCGGAAGGTGCACTCGAGTGAGTGACCTTCGGTCTAAAGAAAAGAACTGCATTGGGAGCTATGGCCGAGAGGTGCAGGGGAGGGGGCTGTGCGGGTGGCGGGGGGGGGGGGCCTGAGCGAGTGGGGCATGGGGCACAGATGTGCAGGGCACCCGCGTTCCTCGCGGGCACTTATGAAACCCAGGCCTAGCTCCCCACGCCCCTGCTCAGGCTTGCCAGGCCCAGCGCAGGGGACCTCAGTGTCCCAGACAGGGCTGGGGGCCAGGGCGGGGGCGTGGGGTCAGGACGAGCCCTGCCCTGAGAGCTGCCCGCCTCTGTGTGGCCACGGAAGTGGGCTCCTGGCACGGTTGCTGTAGGCTGGAAGGGGTGCCGCGGGGCCGAGCGGGGCCACACAACCTGGCCTCGGTGGGCGTCTCCTGGGGCTCCTTCTGCGGTGGTCCCCTGCCGTTCTGCCTCAGCGCACCTGCCTGTGGGGACCGCCGTGTGGCTCCAGGCCACGCCCTGGGGCAGAGAAGAGGCACGCGGGGCTCGCCACCGGGCACAGCCCGGCTCCCTGTCACCAGCCTTTCCAGCGAGGCGTTGAAGGGGCAGAACCCACCAAACAAAGCGTTTCTCCGTGTGAAGAAGCGGGGGCCAGAGAGCTTCCTGATCTGTCTTATTCTTCCTAATGGCCGGCGCAGGGCTGGCTTCTCGGATGGTCCCTCCTACGGGGCTGTGTATGGGATGGACGACGGACAGGTGGACGGGTGGCTGATTTTACTTTGGTTTATTACGGCGAATCGTGATGGACAATGTTATTCCGAGCTGCAGTTCGGCCAAAGGCTTCTGAGGCGGAAATCCAGGGAAGATTTGCAGGTAATTCCTCGTGGGGGTGGAGAGTTATTTGCAGAAGAGAAGGAATTCAAGAGAGTCCAGGACAGGGAGGAGCCTGGGGAATTGGACGTTCGGGGCTGAACTGTGCCCCCCAAGTTCCTACATTGGGGTCCAAAGTCCCAGCACCTCAGAATGTGGCTGTATTTAAAGATTCAGCCTTTAAGTGCTAATGACGTTAAAATGAAGCCGTGAGGACGGGGCTTAGTCCAGCACCCCCGCATCCTCATGAGTAAAGGAAGTTTGGACAGAGAGGCCCCCGGGGAAGCACAGACGACGAAAGGCCACGCGAGGGACAGCAGGAAGGCGGAACCGGAGCCCCGCGGAGGGGTCTCCGGAGGAAGCGCCCCGCTGACACCTTGGCCTTGCACTTTGGGCTCGAGAACCGCGGCAGGGTAAAGGTGGCCACCTGAGCCCCGTGTCCAGCGCCCGGTACGGCGGCCCGAGCTGAAATGCCCTGCGGGGGCCGGGAGGGTGGGCAGCAGAGCGTCTCTTTCACGAACTCGCGTGAGGGCCTCTGCTGTGCTTCTCCACGTCCTCTCAGTCAGTCCGCTCCCGAGCAGGGTTTTTTTAAACAAATGAAAGAAGAAGGCGCAGCACTAGCTCAGAGAGGGTGAACAGCTCCTACGAGCACACACAGCTTCCGAGCCAGGGCTCAAGGGGGACGCTGAGCCGGGAGGGCAGGAACAAGCATCGGGCTGAGCGAGGGGAGGGCAGGGTTCGTTGGGGGCGGAGGACGGCCTCAGGGTGACAGGCTTCCAGATGGGACAGTGCCTGTCCCCGTGGGCACTTGGGAAGGGGGAGCGCCAGCCCCTCCAGGAAGAAAAGCTACGGCTGCGAGTCTGGGTGCAGGCCTCTTCCTGCCCCCCCCCCCCCAGGGCCCGTGTCCTCAGCCCCAGGGTTGGGGCCGGAGCAGCCCTGACAGAGCCG
>NW_024081246.1:161491-176756 GCF_003009895.1 Hyaena hyaena | reverse complement strand
CCCCCCCCCCCCCCCGCCGGCTCGGGCTGAGCACCCATCTGAATGAAACGCCCGCCCAGCGCCAGGTGCTGAGACTCACTACCTGCAATTTGCACAGGGGGAGGCGAGATGCTTCAGACACGCGAGGTGCCTGTGATATGTGAGCGGAGGGGGGGCCGGAGAGGCTCCATCCCTCCCTCCCACACACCCTCCGAATCCGGGGCAGAGCAGGGTGAGTTTTCCATCAAGGTGACTTTGGTTTAAAATAGAAAAAGGCACTTATTTGTTAAAGGCTGGACAGAGAATTGGAGAAGCCAGAAGACAGATTGGGTCCTCAGCCCACCGGGCCTCACACACAGAGGGCGCTTTCTGACTCTGACGTGATGGCCAGGCCCCAGTGAAAACGCAGGATCCCGTGTGACAGAGCCTGGTGGTGCCGGGGACGCCGTGTCTCTACTGGGCTTCCCCGTGATGGGGGCCAGGACGCTTGCTCTGCAGCCTGCAGACCTCAATGTCTGCTGAAGAGTGAGGACAGGGCTGTGTGCACGGGAGCAGCTGTGTCCCCGAGCCGCTGCCCGGGCCGGCGGCCAGCCAGGCACTGGCCCCTGGCAGCTCATGCTCACGGCGTTCTTCTGGAGAAGAGGCCCTGCTGTGGCAGCCCCTGCGGCACGTGGGCCCCGTGGCCTCCCAGCCTGGTCCCCTGGAGGGATGTCTCCGCCCCGGGGACACGGTCTCCCGAGAAGGCAGGGCCCTGGACTCAGCTTCCTTCCTTCGTAAGCAAACCATCCAGAAGCAGCGGTTCTGTCTCATCCACAACAGTCCTGGTGTCCACAGCGCTTCTCGAGGGCCTTGGGTGGTGCCAGGGGGACCCGTCCCTGTCCCCAGGCCCACAGCGAAGCCGTCTGTGACCTCGCCAGCACCAAGACACTGCCAGGCCCCGTCCTTCCTGCCCCACGGAGGATTTCTCATTATTCCTGAGATAATTGTCAAGGAGGTTCTGTCCCGAGTCGGCTAGATGACAGCCGCCATCGCGGGCACCTGTGTGTTGGCCCCGGAGAATCCCGCGGGCAGCGAGTCTCATCACTAAAGGTGTGCGGCTGCGTTTTATTTCCTCTCTGCGGTATCTCCGTCCTGGTTCTGCGAGGGAGGACACAGGGGGAACATGAGCTCCCGGCAAACGCCTTGTCTTCCAAACCACGAGAAGTGGAAAGAGTGGCGTCCTCTGACCCGAGCGCTGTGGCCCTCACAGCCCGGCCCGGAGCCGGCGCAGCCGCGAGGCCGGTCCTCCCGCAGACCCGTGCGCCACGAACGCGGCAGCTCCCCTGGCGGGTGCATGTGGCCAACCTCGCTCCCGGGGGCTGTGACGTGTCCCTGTGAGACCTCCCCAGGGCTTCCCCGCCAGAGACGGCGCTCACTCCTGTTTCCCACATTAACTTTAGGAGGCTGGACGGCGCCACTGACTTTCCCAAGAGCCCGTTCCTGGGCCACGACGGTGTCCTTGCCTCCCGTCTTCGCAACAGGGCAGCCCATCCCACCTGGGGACCCACGGCACACGCTCACGTGCGTCGTCCCGTGTCCGTGCCCCCCTGTGACCAGGGGCCTCCCGCTGACAGCACGTGTGGGGCGTGTGCCCACCAGGGAGGCTCCGGCGTCCGGCAGCCTGGGCACCAGCCCCGTCCGTGGAGGGCCTCCTCCGGCGAGCCCAGAGTGTGGAACCTCAGGGCCCCTGCGCATCTGACAGACACCTGCAGCCGGGAGGCGTATTAACTCAACTCAGAAAATCGGTATCTGCGAGATCGTGCCAACCCTCCCAAGCTTCCCGTGAAGCGAGCAGCCCTGTCCCTCGAGGGTTCAGAACACGTAGGCTGGCGCCCCAGGCTCGGGCCCGCGTGCAGGCCACAAGATGCAGAGCCCATTGGGCGGAAGGACAAGGCTCCCTTCGCCCTCCCCCCCCATGTCCTGTGCACTGATCGAGGGGGACAGCGTGGCTCTGGAGGCGTGGGGAGGTAGCTGCCACTCCAGAAGCCTCCTGAGCAGTAACCCAGGCGATGTGACTGAGTTATAATTAAAGTCTCAGAACAATCAGAGACGATCAGGTGCTTCTCCCGTGGGGGGGCCAGCAGCTCCCGGTGGCCGACGCTGCAGATCCCGGGGGGGCTGGGACTCTCAGGCGGGGGAGGAGCGGTGCCCTGGGGGTCCCTGCCCGGGCTGACCCGCTGACCTCCAGAGCTGTTCACCCCCTTTCTTACACCCTGGCCTGACCTACTTTCTCCCCGTGCGCCCACACCTCGGCCTCTCTGAACTGGGGCTGTTCACCCAGGGCCAGACCCTCTGGGCCCCCTGAGTTCAGGGAGAAGACGAGCACGTGTTAAGTGTATGAAAGTCCTTACGCCAGTGGGCTTGGGTTTTGGTCCGGCTCCCTTTGCTCTGTGCCTCAGTGTCCCAATCCATAGATGGGGGTGACATGACCCCTCGCTACCTCGTGTGTTGTTGAGACCGAACAAGATGACAGTAGTCAATGGAAAATTCCGGCTGTCCTCGCTTCGGCGTGCTTCCTTAGGAGAGCGCCGCACACAGACCAGCCGCGAAGTGAGAACCGACGCTCTGAGGCCTCAGAGGATGACTGGGCCCGGGCGCTCTCAGCGCCGACGGAGGGCACGCGACGCCAGCGTTAAGGGTGCTGGGACGCTTCGGGGCCACGTCTTCGTTCTACAGATGAGGAGACAGTGGCCGGCGGCGGGAGAAGAGACTTGCCCGGGGAGACGGCCCGGCCCCTCCTGGGATCCGCTTCCCTCTGCGGCCTCTGTTCTGTGCTGTGCGGGAGGCCGCGTGTGAGCGAGTCGCGGTCCCCCCCCACCCCCACCGCCCATGGGCCGCTCTGCCTCCCCGGCCGCCCTTTGTGAAGAATGAGACCCTGTCGTTAATAGCAATAACTATTTTTAAACAAACAAATGGCTCTAGGCACTATATTCAGAACGAAACCCCGGGAAGATAAAGTGCCTGAGGACCAGAAGGGGTTGCTCACGGGGAGGTAAACTGCCTGAAAATAGATGTGAAAACCGAGGTGCATGGTCAGCAGCAGAACTGACGTTTTATCTCTTCAAGCTACAAAACCACAGCCTCTTCACCCTTGGGTGGGAGGGGACTGCAATGAATAATCACCTGCAATTATGTGGGTATTCTGTTTGTGTCCCCATTCGGCTCAGATGAAAGTTATCTTAAATGCGATGGTTAATGTGTCTGGAGAATGCTAATTTTGCAGGACCGAGGGCTGGTGGGCAGAAGCAGGATAGTGAAGACAATGTCTCGAGGCTAGAGAGACGGGGCTCCAGGAGGCAAATAGAAACCGACGCAGGACATGACCTATTTTGATGGTGGTGCAGAAGGAGTCGCTCAGGAGAAGGAGCCGGGAGGGGCCCACGGAGGGGAGGGGCCCTCGGAGGGAGGGCGTCCGGCCAGCCGGCCCCGCGGCAGCTCCTGGCGAAGTGCCCTGAACTCTCACCGTCATGGCGGGCTTGGCCTAACTTGGGGAGGCCCTGGGTGGGGGAGACCCTGGAAAAGGGCTGATTGAGGGGTCTGGGGCCGCGGACAGGGGCCGCCACAGAGCAGGACGCCTGCCTGGGGCTCACTCAGGGAGGGTGTGGCTGTTCGAGGCCGCGGAAGCGCCGTGGGAACAAGAGCCCAGAGTTGCCGGGAATTCCGGGACAAACAGAAGCCTGTGTTACTGCTTCTACTCGGACCCGCCCGCCTGATGTGAAGTCTGTGCCTCCGACGACTGACTGAAGATACTGTTGGGTAGACGGTGTTGCCAAGCAAGGGCAAGGGTGACGCAGGTTCTTCTGATCTCTAACACGTGCAGAGCGGTCTCGCGCATGGCATTCCGTGCCAAGGCCACAGCAGCTCCCCAGCACACGCCGCCGTCCCCCGGGCACGGATGATGGGAGAGGCGTGCGTGCGGCTCCGGAAGACTCCCCCGCCTGCCACAGACCGGGCTGTGCCAGCGCCCACTGCGGGCCGTGGACCAGTGCCCTCCTGCCCACGTTGTGGTCAGTGCGCGGCCTTGGGGAGGGGCCGTCTGTGATGGGCGGCCGCGGTGGCAGAACTCGCTCGCAGAAACGGTGACCCTGGTACCCAGGCCCCTCGCCAGGATGCGGGACAAATGACCGATGTGACGACACAGGCCAGTGTGCTCCAAAGAGCAAACAAAGCCTGGCACCTGAGCCCCAGACTTGACGGCTCAGATTCGGGGAAGAAGAGGCCTCAGCTCTGCTGCTGCGGTCACGTCTGCTTCGAGGCACTGTCCCTCCCCGTAATTGCGCCCTTCTGGGCCACAAGCACTTCATCTTCTTTGGATCTTTGTCTAGAATACAAAGCCTACGGCCATTTGTTTGTTTAAAAATAGTTTTTGCTATTAAATGACAGGCCCCTTGAGCAGGATCACTGTCAGCGTCTCTCATTGCTTCTGTGTGTCTCACCCACAGCCGTGGTCCGGAAGCTGGGTTTAACAAAGCAGGTCTCACCAATAATGACTTGCAAGAAGGCGGTCAATTGGCAGAAAAGCTCCTACATCGACTACATTTTCTCCTGGCAAGGGCTCGTCTCCCCCTCCCCCACCGTGTGAGCTCCCTGAAGTCAGGGGTCGCATCTATTTGTTTATGTCCCTACGGTTCCTCTCTTCACACTATAAGACAAATAATTCCTCACCAACTTCCCGGCGACTTAATGTCAATTTCACCTGGTTGGTGATAAACAAAATGAAGCCTCTAAAACTGCAGGCTTGGCATCAGGCTCTGTGGAGTCAAGCTCTCCCTCTGTCTGTCGACGTCTTTCTATAAGTCCTTAATCTATTCGGGTCCCAGCGTTCACCACTGAGCTATGGAGACAACGTCCTGTCTGCTATGAGGATGTGTTCGTGTACATAATGCACCTGGCAAAGCATTTAGCACAAAATAAGCTCTGTGTAAAGGGTAGGTAAAAATAAAAATAATAATAATTCATAATAAGCTTTACAATAATAGACACGGGGGTGGAAAATGCCAGCAGGCCACACAATCCTTATGTGAAGGAGGGTAATTATACCTCTAAGATAAAAGCAAAAGGAAAGCAAAGATGTGACCAAAGGAGCAGGCACATTGTGGAGGTTAGGCTGCGGAAGCCCATCCTCCAGCAGGGGTCAAATCTTCATGCGTGCAGAGACAGGTCTTACTTATTCCAACGTGAAACTCACTGTAAGCGTGCAATGATGGCTTGTTGAAGGAATGAGTGGAGAAATAAACCAAAAGTTCTGGCAACTGGGTTGATTTTAGATGGGAGGTGATCCAAGGCGAGGGGCTTCCTTTAGCCAAGGTATTAGCATGCCACAGTAATCATAACTGCCCATATTCGTAAGTTTTCTGCCAAAAAATCACTAGGGTGTGCATATTTAATTTGAATGTGCGTACCTGATATTGAGAACTTATCTTGACAATCACTCTTCAAAACATAAGGGTACTTTTGCATATACATATTCTTCTATTCACCAGCCAGTCAGTCATCCAGTCATCCAACTATCAATCTATCATTCTCCCCCTCCTTCCTTCCTTCCTTCCTTCCTTCCTTCTCCTTTCCTTCCTTTCTCCTTCCTTCCTTCTTTCCACTAATCTATTCATCCATAATTCATCTTTCCATCCATTTATGACCCATCTATCCACTCAGTGTTTATTGAGAACCTACATGTGCTGAGCTGTACACTAGGCCCTGGAAGACACGACATGAAGAAGTAAGGATAATTTCGGCCCTCCAAAATTCACTTCGCAATTCAGCTGACAGATAATTCAGAAGATGAAAATTTTACACATAGATTCTGTCTAGTGAGGAAGTAACTTTCCTGGAAATAGTAGTTATAATAATCTACTCTAACATTGGCAATAACTTTTTAAAAAATATAAACATTTCTGAATCCATAGCTTTGTCTATCCAGCATTAATTTGTATTATTATTGGTCAATACTCCCAGGCTGAGAGATGTTTATGATGCTCCTCATATTATTAAAGCAATTTTACAAATTCCTAATTGCTTACTGATTGCTCTATCTTTCACTCTTAGATCATTTACTTGAAGACATCTCGAATTAGAAAGCTTGGATTTTATCATGCAGGTTAACAATCTTTCTTCATTTCATGTTGGCACATTCATAAAATTATTTGCAAAACTGTTTTTTTTTTTCTATCATGGATCAAAAGTGCTCCTCCTGACACAAGACTCGTGGTGGGAATGGAGGACAGTGGGACAGCAGGACCCTCTGCTTGTGACGTCATTGGGAGTGTGGAGAAAGCGTGTGCATGTGCTGGAATGGCACACATTTAGGCAATAGTTTGTGTCTTGGGCCCATAAACGAAGCTCCACATATCTGGTCAGGGGTGAGCGCTAGTGCACAAGAGCTGAAGGGGTGCGTTGGAGGCGCACCGATCACGTCGGCTTCCTGGAGGCGGTGGATGCTATGCCGGGACACACAGAAGACAGAGGACCAGAGTGTGCCTGACAGAGGGGCGTCCTCCTCAAGTGCCACACGCCAGGTTTTCTGGGAAAGGATTTGAGATGGAGCGCTATACGGATGAGCACCTGGGGGGAGATGTGGGCCACTGAGCAGTTGGGACAGAGCCCATCAGCCAAGCTCCCCGGAGCCTGCCACGGCCCCTCCAACGGTCTCTGAGGGAAGGGACTGGGATTTCGTAGCCCTGCAGTGATGTCATCGATGAGGATGCCCCTACAGAAGGCGGGTGAGTTTGGATGAGGCAGCTGTCCTCAGTCAGGGGCAGTGCCTGGAGGGGGCCCGGGTAGCAGCCCCCAGCTGCCCACACTGCCAGCAAGAGGGGCAATGGGGATTTAGCTCTTCAGTAGCTGGACGGGGGAGGAGGAGCCGGTTGGGTTCCGTAACATCTGCTCCCCTGCTCCGTCCAGTGTCCCCACCCCACCCGTGAACACAGGTGTCCTCCCGTGAGCCCACACCCAGTCAGCTTCCCTTCTGTCCTCTGCCCTCCTTCAAAGGCTTGCTTCAGTGCCTTCGTCCATTTCATTTCCTCCTCCACGTGCCCCAGTCTGCGTCTGCCCCGTCACGCCCAGTGACCGCCGCTGCCGAAAGAAACAATGACCTCCATCTTGTTTGGAGGCGAGGAGCTCTGGGTTCTCAGCAGACAACGGGGAGCACGTTCTATTGTCTTCTAGGACTCCAGACTCCTGCTTCACCCCATAACACGGCCGTGGCTTCACAGTCCCCTCGAGCGCTGCATTCTCTGTGGAGCCCTCAAGTGTCAAGGTTTATCGGGGCGCGGATCTGCGTCCTCAGCTGGCCTGGCTCCGTGCTCCCTGCACACACTGCTGAAAATACTGCCACGTAGCCTTTCCTCACTGCCTGACATCTCCACCCCCAACCTCGTCCCCGCCATCCATAGTGTGTCTCAAGTGCATGGCCAGCTCCCTTTCCCGCACCTCTTCCAACATCCTTTGCTCGCAGAAGGGACCACGGATCATCCACGTGGATGAACCAGAAAGCTGAGAGTCACTTTGACAACTTTCTCTTTGTTACATCTCACATCCAGTGCACCACCAGCTGCGTGGCTCCAATGCCTAGTGTCGCCCGGCTTCTGTCCGTCTCCACAGATTCCCGTCACTGCTCTGGTGGAAGCCACCTTACCGCTTGCCGGGACCACGACGATGACATCATTGTTCACCTGTGCCTCCTCCACTTGACCTGTGTCATGTTCCTCGGAGCCTGGTGAACTCACCGCCTGATGTGAGCGCCTTGTGACATCACCCACTCCTCAAAGCCCACCAGTGGCTCCTCTTCATTTTCACACACACACACATGCCCTCATCGTGTCCACTCGTGCCCTACCTGGCCTGGCCTCTGCCTGCTTCTCGGCCCTCTTCTCCCCATGTACCCACCCCAGGCTCCTCGTGGGTGTCTCCTGTCCTCTCCCCTCTGGGCCCATTTAAGTCCTCATCTTCCCTCAAGGTCCCTTCCTCAGGTGAACACTGGATCATGAAACCATACTAAATGCACTGAAACTAATCCTAATACTAGAACCTTCCATAGGCATTGTAAACCGGCCATACCTCCCTGGCTCATGCTCCCATGTGTCTGTACATCTGTCTGTATTGATGCTTACTGCTTATGAAATTCTCCACTGGTTCGTGAGCTATGTAATTAAAGCCCGACATTGTCATTCTACCGTAAGCTCTGGGAATGTAAAGATAGTTCAGACACAGTGCGCTGTAAGTATTTATCGGATGGGTAGATGGGCGACACATAACGAATTCTCTGAGATGCGGAGTCGAGGACAAGGAGCAGACACAAACTGAGAGACGTTCATGCTGGTGTTGACAGTGTGGAGTTGATGGCCATGAGCTGAGCTGTGTCCAGCGTGTGCTTGAGCACATGGTGATGGACCTCGTGGACAGGGATGGAGCTGCCTGGGGCAGGAGTCCAGTGTGGGGCCCTGGGAGCCAGCAGGCAGGGGGCAGAGGTTCACAAAAAATGCTAAAGGTCCCCCGAAGTTCATGTGCTGAAGCCCTAAGCCCCAATGTCTGAGGATGTGACTGTATTCAGAAGTAGGTCCTTTAATGCAGTAACTAAGTTAAAATGAGGCCCATTAGGTGTGCCCTAATCCAGTCTGACGTGTGTCTTATTCTAAAAGGAAATTTGGACACACAGAGAGACATGTGAGAAGCACCCACAGAGAATGACCTTGTGAGGACACGGGAGAAGACGGAGGTCTGCAAGCTGAGGGCAGGGGCCCCAGAAGAGGACCACCCTCCTGTCGCCTGGATCTCCACCACTGGCCTCTGGGGCTGGGAGAAGGTAAGCCTCCTGTGTGTCGGCCCCTCCCCCCTCCTGTATTTTGTTACAGCAGCCTGAGCACAGGCCAAGGTGAAAACCTGGGCATTTGGTGTCAAGGAATTCTGGAGAGGAGCTTTTCGGGCAAACAGGAAAGACCTCGATATTTTCACATTGCTGGAGGATTCAGTGAAATAAGAGCTGAAAATCCTCCCTTCAGTTTAACAACGGGGAGGCGGCTGTTCTTGCGAGGGGAGGTCCAGAGGACACGTGGTGAGGAATTAATGGGACGTGGGAAAAGCAGAGTCCGTGGCAGTTCCAATTTCTTGTCTCGCAGAGTGGAGAGGAGGACGAGCAGTGGAGGGGGGTGTCCGTGGACCTGAGCACGTTCCCTGCTCCCGGGGTGCTGGCAGAGGGGCGGAGACCCAGGGGGAAGAGGAGGTTCCTGGGAAGACAGAGACCCAGCGCAGGCCCAGGTGGGGGCCGCGCTCTACAAAAGATGGAGACAGGCAGCAAGAAGGGTGGGGACCCAAGTCAGCCTCTGAGCTGTGTGTCAGAGTGAGGGCCGTCGAGCAGAGGCCCCTGTGTTTCTCTGTGAAGCCGTGGGGCTCGGTCTACTCATTCTGGATGGCTCCTGGGGACTCGGCCAAGATTGGGGAACATTCAGGAATGCGGATTCAGTTCCCTAACAGGATCATCTCAATATTAACATAATAATAGCGATGGCTAACTTCTGCTGGGTATTCATCGTGGGCCAGAGAAGATACTAAGAGCTTAAGAACTTGAACTTGACTACGTCATTTCATTCTCTCAGTAACCTGATGTAGTCAGCATTATCATTACTATTTTGCAGATATGACAAACTAAGATTCAGAAATGTGACTTCCTCAAGTCCGCACAATCAGAACCTGATCAAAATACAGAGAGCGATAGCTTCACTGGTAGGGACTTCCCCATCTCTGATGGTGTTTTTGCCTAAAAGGTGTGATTGCTGCATGGATCAAAGTACAAGTTTCTTTCAGAAGTAGGTAGAAGGGAGTCTGGTCATCCTGCCTCTCAAATACTGGCCGCTGTTAGGTGTGCAAGAAAGAGTAACTCAAGCAGTAACGTGGGGTCACAGGAACTCGGCTGCTGTACAACAGGGCACCCTGGGCATCTGGGGGCCCCTGAACACTCTCCAGGTCATCATGCACAAAGCTCCGGGTGCCCCCCACCCGCCTCCCGCGCACAGTACAACTCAGTCACCTGCAATGTCATCTGTCTCACTATGTATTGGGGGCACCTGTAACATTTCACATAAGAATATTCTGTCTAAAAACATGGGAAAAAGCCATTTGAGTTAAAAAAAAAAGTTCACTCCCATTCTAGCCATGGGGTTTTGTGGGGAGAATTTTCTGGTGGAGAGGGGTGTCTTGTCCACATGGCTTTGCCACGTGGGCCCCTGGCTGCCCCTGACTCTTCTGGTCTGGCTGCGAGCAAGACCCCCTCATCCTCTGGGAAGGTCATCACTGCTTCTCAACCTGGAGCACCCACCATAACTCCCCGGGCATGTCGAGTCCCACGGGGCTGCGCCGGCTCCCCCCCCCCCCGGTTTCTGACTCTGGGTCTGCATTTCTCACAAGTGACAGGGGAGACGGTCTGAGTCCTGAAGCAGAGTCCCAGGGGGGTGCAATGCTGCGGAGTCCAGACCGCGCTCCGGACAGCCCTGTGCCGTCTCCCCTCCGGCCTGTGCAGACCCGCTCTGTGCGCACATGGACTCAGGCGGCGCCCCGGGGACCAGGAGGGCAGCCTGGGCAGCCCCTGCTTCGGACGTGCTGTCCACGCCCCCCTCTCCAGGCAGGCGGTCTCGGCAGATGAGGACAGCACGCAGGGACGCGCACCCCTTCGGAGCTGGAATTGGTGCTGCTGTTCCAGTGCGAGGCGGGTCCCACGGGGAGCCGCACAGCCCGGGGCCTCACCTCCTCCCGTCCTCTGTAAGCTCCATAAAGCACCACACACGATGTGCAGGGGGGAGAGGTAAGGGACTGCGGGGAGCAGGCTGCCGGGCTCCTCCGGCCCCCGTCCCCATCATGGCCCGTCACCACGGGCGGCTCAGGCGTCCTCTGGTTTGGGGAGACGCCCTTTCCTCACACCTGTGTGCATCTACGCACCACAAAGGGAGACACAGGACCACAAACGAAAGAAGGACTGGCTGCAGTCTTCTCAAGGGGGAGCCAGCACTGCGGTGGGGCCCCGTGGCTTCCTCTGCACTTGGCGGGAGGCACAAAGCCTCCTGTCCTCCCCTTGGGTGTGGGGTGATCGGGGCCCCTGAGCTGGCGGGATGGCCAGGGAGGGGAAGGCCACCCACAGAGGCTCTCCTTGGAGAGGGCATGTGGGAGCGCGCATCCCTGTCTCCTGTTTTCTGAGCCACCCCCCCCCCCCCCGTAACAGACCGAGCTCGTCCTGGGCCCTTGCGGGGACTTGCTTCTCGCTGCTGTCCCGTCTCTGTCCTTTATGACCCACCTGGGCGGAGGTTCATCGGCCACGGCCGTGGCCGCTCACGCTGGAGTAGCCTTTGTGCACCTTCGGTGGCAGAAGTCCCCCGAGACCATTTACGGAACCTCTTTTCCCGGAATGATCCGGGCCCTTGAGGGAATTTCTCAGCAGCGCATAACAGCAATACAAACACGTAAGCCTTTGTCGGAAGGGCGAAACAGGAGAAGCAGAGCACAGGATCTAATCACGAAGGGGAGAGACAGTCAAACCGCAGGGCACCAGCTGACGTCCCCTGGCCCCGATGGGGGCCGCCGCCAGCGGGAAGGGCTCTTGGCGACCACATCCAGGGTTCAGACCTCCTCTGTGAGCGCTGGCTGTGGGACTCGCATGCTGCGTTTACCCGGAGCAGAACCCTGGGGGGGAGGTGTGCACACAGGCAGACCGCGGGCGCCCCTTCTTTCTCCCTGATTTCATCCCCTGGCAGGGAGAGGCCCCCATGCTCCTCCTGGGCACCCTGCACCCCGTGCTCCGGCAAGCCACGGGTGTCGGCTTGGGGACCGTGGATCCGCGGGTGGCTGTGGCGGACCCTGTCCGGGTGAGGAGGGGCGTGGAGGGGGGGCGGGGGCAGGGAGGACGGCTGCAGGCGGATCTCATCTCCAGGAAGACAGTCTGGCTGATGAGCCAGGAGCCAGCGCTGTGCGAGGCCGGGACCTGCGGAGGAGCTGCGTGGCCTCGCGGGGGGACAGACGGGCGGGAAGCCTGAGCCTTGGGCCCGTGAGTCTGTGCCCAGGACGCGCCGGCAGCACCGATCGCCGGCTCACTCGCTTTGATGTGGTCTCGAGCTGCACTCCTTCCACGGCGAGGCCACTTCCCAGTTTATGTGAGGGCTCCAGCCACGCGCTGACCTGAAAGCACAGACGGCTGGGTGGGTGGAGGAGCCCCGGCTCGGAGGGCGGCCCGGGCCCCGGCGTCTGCTCTGGGAGCAGCTCCGGCCCCACCTGCAGGCCTCTCTCCACCCCGAGGCCCCGGGAGTCGCGTGGGAGGCCGGTGGTTGGGCCTCGCCCCTGAGCGGGTCACCCGCCTCAAGTCCCACGGTGACGAAGTAAAGCGCGGGGTCTGCGTGTCTCCTGCACTTGAATCACATTCAGATGCCCTTCCCGCAGACGGTGACCAGCTGCTCAACCCCCAGGTCGTCACCAACTACTGGGCGCTGGCGTTGTCTGACGGGGAGGCCCAACCTTCACGTGAGAAGCACATTTAACATTCAGCCTAAGTGTGACAGCTTGGGCCGAGCTGTAGAAACGTGACGGGAACAGCACAAGCGCGGTCTGTGGATCTGAGGCTCACAGCGCTCGGGGATGCCAGCGGGGTCCTCACACAGAGCTTGTGACTCCTTGGGATGTGAGCGACATGACAGTGACTTGTGCGCGTGGCTCCGCGGGTGAGGTCTGGAACAGGAAGCAGCAGCATGGACCACAGGCCCAACCAGCCGTGCTCAGGACCGTGTCCGGGCCCTGCGTTCCACCTGCACAAAACCAAGCTTTAAACACTGAGCTCACAGACCTGTTCGGCACATTAGAGGTCACGTCCTTAGAGGGCCCAGCCCCTGAAACACTGGGTGGAAAAGCACCTCCTATTACTGTAACCGGAATGAACCCGAGCCTCTACTCTGGCCTTGGGATTTGTTGGAAGCAGAAGAAAGCGGGCGAGTCTGAGAGGCAGGAAACCTCGGCCACCTCTTTCCCCAGGGAGCGTGAAGAAGGGCGGATCGGAGCGCAGGACCCACAGGCAGCTTCCCTGCCCTTGACCCTGTCTCCTCCGAGCACCTGAACCACCTGTAAGTCGCTGCCTGCCCGCATCCCACTCCCCCCGCGTCCGTCCCTGTGAAACAGCTCAGTCTGCTGCCTCCATCATTCTCTCTGTCTCTTACCACTCAGCACAGCAAGGTTCTGACCGATGGGGCAAGCGAGGGACCCCAGGTCCTCAAGAACCGGGAGGAGAAGGTTCACTGCCAGTGGAGGGGGGTGTGCGTAGGTGCATGCTGTTGTGTGTGCAGGTGCATGCGTGTGACTGTATGCCCAAGCGTGTCTGCATGTACACACTCATGCGAGCTTGTGCATATGTGTGTGTGTCACATGATCTTCCCTTTGTCTTTTTCACCTGCTGCCTGACTTCTACATTTGTCATTAGAATTCTGTATCTCCTTTCCTCACTCAAATATCACTGCCTCTGCTGCCGTTGGCCAGTGTTCTCCCGGTAACGACGCCCGTCCCGCAGACGCGGCACTCACAGCAGTGTGTGTGACGGCATGTGTGTCTGACTCCATGAATACAGAGCGAGTTTCAATGGCAGAACCAGGTCTGAGCCATTCTTGCGTCTGCAGCAATTGCTGCAGTATCTGGGGCACAGGACATGCTCGTACGGTGAATAAAATAATGAATAAGTAAAGTTAATAAGATTAGTACATAAATAATAGATGGGCAAAGAACGTTACTGATAAACTACTAACTCAAGTGTACGTACATAATTAACTCAAAGAAATAATTACCTTATGTGTCAGCACAAGGTAGCACGTACTTTGCAGAGTGATGCGGCTTGAAGTTGGGTCAGGGTACGTCAGAAACCCTGTCACACATGTGCCATGGAAAGCATGCGCTAGCCTTCACCCAGAGTCATCTGCAAACACCTTTGGGCTGTCACTGACATAGGATAAAAATAACAAATTGTAAGCATATGGCTTGATGGACTTTTCCAGATGTGTGTACCCACAGAGCCACCCCCAGATGGGAGGCTGGACACCTTCACCATCATCGCTTCAAGAGGAACTTGCCTCTTCTTCCTAAGAGACTAAGAGATACCACGCTCGAGTAGTGTTTCTAGCAAACATGGGCCCAGGTGGCAGAGGAAAGCCCCGCAGGGCTGGAGCCAGTGTGTGGAGGGTCCGCTAGTGCCCGCCCCACACTCATCACAGCACCCACAGGCCGCCCCGGCACCTTGTATGGGCTGGATTCTCTCCCCAGAAAGCTAACTTGAAGCTGCAATCTCTCAGAATTGTCTCACAAACCTTTTCTTTGCTCAGACTCATGAAGAACTGATGGTGGGGGACACGACGGTGGATGGCCGAGGATACAATACAATGTGCGACTCAATACTCATGGGACTAAGAGACGAAGGTCACCCTGTGTTGCCTCTCAACTACCGCCATGTTCCTGAATAGCCTACCAGTTTGGATGTGGGTATGACACCTGTTTTGATGGTGCTACATCATACCAAGGATTTGATCATAGCAAAAGTAATAAAAGTATGTCCATTTTCTGTCCCTTAGGTATCCGAAAACAAGGAGTGCAATGTCAAATCCATATCCCCAGGGTCACCTTCTCCGGTCCCTGAGCACCTGTTGCTGCAGGCTTATTGTCTAGTTATCCGTGTATAAACGGGTTGTTTCTACTGATCCTTCTCTTCCTCATTAAGTAGATTTGCTTCTCATTTTGACAGACGGCGTCACATTTCAATCAATCTGCATGACCTAGTGACATCATTCCTTCTCTCCATAGAACACATTCTGTAGGGGCGCCTGGGTGGCTTAGTCAGTTAAGCGTCCGACTTTCGCTTAGGTCATGATCTCACGGTTCGTGGGTTCGGGCCCCGCGTCGGGCTCTGTGCTGACTGCCAGCTCAGAGCCTGGAGCCTGTTTCAGTCTGTGACTCCCTCTCTCTCTGACCCTCCCCTGCTCACGCTGTCTCTCTCTCTCTGTCTCCTAGAAATAAATAAAAACCTTTAAAAAAAAAAAAAAGAACACATTCTGTAGAGCTAGTTGGCTGTAAGCGTGGATACGATTAATTCCTTAATTGATTTAGCCAATATTTATTGAGCATTTATCAAGACCCTGGGACACTATTGAGCAATAGAAAGAATATTGAAGAGTTATCTATGACCCTTATTCTTAGAAAGCACATATTGTAATTGGGATAGGACCAGCTATAAAGCACATATAGA